>NC_073379.1:56051740-56312879 GCF_028641065.1 Leucoraja erinaceus
AGAGTTCCAGAGATTCACCACCCTCTGTGTGAAAAAAGTTCTCCTCATCTCGGTTTTAAAGGATTTCCCCCTTATCCTTAAGCTGTGACCCCTTGTCCTGGACTTCCCCAACATCGGAAACAATCTTCCTGCATCTAGCCTGTCCAACCCCTTAAGAATTTTGTAAGTTTCTATAAGATCCCCTCTCAATCTCCTAAACTCTAGAGAGTATAAACCAAGTCTATCCAGTCTTTCTTCATAAGACAGTCCTGACATCCCAGGAATCAGTCTGATGAACCTTCTCTGCACTCCCTCTATGGCAATAATGTCCTTCCTCAGATGGACTTGAACAGATATTGCGAGATTAGATGAACCAAATTGAGCGAAGAAGACTCATGTAGACTCATAAATTGGCCGGATGGCCCTTTTTAAAATCAGTGATTCGTGGGATTTTAGACGTTGGAGGTACAGCGCAGATACAATCCCTTTGGCCCACCGAGTCCTCACTGACCAACATCATGCACGCTGGGAACAATTGTCAATTTTTACCAATGCCAATTAACCTACAAACCTGTACGTCTTTGGAGTGTGTGAGGAAGCCAGAGCACCCGGTGAAAACCCATGCGATCACGGGGAGACCATACAAAATCTGTACAGACAGCACCCATAGTCAGGATCAAACCCGGGTATCTGGCGCTGTAAGGCAGCAACTCTACTGCTGCACCAGTGTGCGGCCCCGATGGAGTCATACAGAATGATAACTGGCCATTTGGTGCATCATGTCACTACTGACCACCGAACACCAATCCATAGTAATCCCACCTTCCAATACTTAGCCCATTTTCCAATAATTGCCTCAGCCTAGACTCTCCATAATAGAAAAATCAATCTTGGCATAGATAGGGTAGACACTGAACTTTTCTCCCAGGGTGCAAAAAATGTCAAAGTCTACAGGGCATAGCTTTAAGGTGGAAGCGGTAAAGTTAAAGGAGATATGCGGAGCAAGTTAGTTTGAAACAGAGAGCGGGAAGGCACTGCCAGGGTGCTGATGGAGGCATTTAAGGTATTTTAGATAGGAAAGTGGATATGCAGGAAAGAGTGGGATATGGATCATGTGCAGGCAGATGAGATAGGTATCTTGGCAGGTAGTGTAGAGAAAGCAGAGAGTCTACAGAAGGACTTGGACAGGTTGGGAGAGTGGGCAGAGAAGTGGCAGATGGAATACAGCGTAGCAAAGTGAATAGTCATGCATGTTAGTAGTAGGAATAAAGGCATAGACTATTTTCTAAATGGAGAGAGAATTCCAAATTTGGAGGTGCAATAGGACTTGGGAGCACTGGTGCAGGATTCCCAAAAAAGTTAATTTGCAAGTCAAATCAGTAGTAAGGAAGGTGAATGCAATGCTGGCATTTATTTCAACAGGACTAGAATACAAAAACAGAGATGTAATGCTGAGGCTCTATTAGACACTGGTCAAACCACATTTGGTATATTGTATGCGGTTTTGGACCGAATACTCAAGGAAGGATGTGCTGGCATTGGGGAGGGTCCAGAGGAGGTTTACAAGAATGTCAGTGCCTTTGACAAGTATGCACCAAAGAGAAATCCCCACACACTAACACTATCCTGCACACACTAGGGACAATTTATAATTTTACCAAGCCAATTAACCTATAAATATGTACGTCTTTGGAGTGTGGGTGGAAAACGGAGTGTTTGTAAATGATCCACTACAACATACATGGTGAAACATAAGTCTTTATTCCATTCAGAAATACAGAACATTTAAACTGTGCAGCCATGCTCTCCTAACTCAGCATGGCTTCTGCCAGCTGGCTGTCCTCGTTAGTGTAGTACCGTAATACCATGTAATGGGTGGCATGCATATATGTGAAGTGGAGATTACAAATGGCATGGATTAATAAGGGTTAATCTATACGGAGCTTCCGGAAGAAAACCACACAGATCACGGAATGAGAATGGACAAACTCCAAACAGACAAGCAGCCGTAGTGAGGATTGAACCCGGCTCTATGGCACTGTAAGGCAGCAACTGTACCACTGTGCCAGTAGGCCAGTCTGTCAAATCGAATTCTTGTATCCCTAACCTAAGATTGTGTCAGTAAGTTTAAAAAAACATTTCAGTCAGTTATAAATGTAGACCTAACATTTACTAACAAAATAAGAGATTAGTTTCTTCCCACATTTCAAAGCCAATGAGACTAATGATATGTATTTCTAATTATTGCAGTAATTAAAGATGAGTGCAGATGTGCAGGGGGCAACACAGTGGCACTGCAGTAGAGTTGCTGCCTTATAGCGCCAGAGACTCAGTTTCAATTCTGAGTATGGGTGCTGTTTTTGTGGAGTTTAAACGTTCTCCCTGTGAACGCCTGGGTTTTCTCCGGGTGCTCCGGTTTCCTCCCACATTCCAAAGGCTTGCAGGTTTTCAGGTCAATTGGCTTCTGTAAATTGTCCCTAGTGTGTAGTCTAGAACTAGTGTAGGGTGAATGCTGGTTGGCGTGGACGATGTGGCCAAAGGGCCTGTTTCCACGCTGTATTTATAAACTAAGCTGAACTAAACGAAAGTGCAATTATACAAATGTCTGATTTACATAATTCAACCATGAACTTCAGGAAAGTGGTATCTCATCATCTCCCTTCACATTGAGAAGTATTGAATAGTAGGAAATTGCTGCTCTTGCATTGATGAATAAACGCATTACGCAGCTCTGAACCATTTAAGCCATTTTAGAGCCATTTAAATTTCACATACATTTAATTAAGCTTAGATCCGCTATCCAAGATCCTTAATTGATGGGCTAATTGTTAATTACTAGTAATTAGCTTCTCTGGAAATAAAAAAATAACTAAAGTCTTAATCCTTCAAATTTATATCACTGTTTTAACAATATGAAGCAAAATGTAAAAGCAATTCATTTCCTTTCAATTTTCTCATTTATCTATTTCTTAATCAAATCATTCTTTCCTTTTCATTATTTTCCTTTCTATTCCTGATTTTAAAGCAGTTAGGCTTTTTTCAATTTACTGAGATTTTGGGTTCTATTTAATTAACAATTTGTTAAACATATACACAACTCAGTGCTTTCTCCTTTCGATCCTGGTTTCTGTGAGTTTATTTTTTATCATCAAATGTTTCTGGTAGTTTAGTTTAGTTTAGTTTAGAAATACAGAGTGAAACAGGCCCAGAGGGGAAACTCACAAGTTCACAAGTTATAGGTGTAGAATTAGGCCATTTGGCCCATCGAGTCTACTCCCCCATTCAATCATGACTGATCTCTGCTTCCTATAACCATAACCATATAACAATTACAGCACGGAAACAGGCCATCTCGGCCCTACAAGTCCGTGCCGAACAAAATTTTTTTTCCCCTTAGTCCCACCTGCCTGCATTCATACCATAACCCTCCATTCCCTTCTCATCCATATGCCTATCCAATTTATTCTTAAATGATACCAATGAACCTGCCTCCACCACTTCCACTGGAAGCTCATTCCACACCGCTACCACTCTCTGAGTAAAGAAGTTCCCCCTCATATTACCCCTACACTTCTGTCCCTTAATTCTGAAGTCATGTCCTCTTGTTTGAATCCTCCCTATTCTCAAAGGGAAAAGCTTGTCCACATCAACTCTGTCTATCCCTCTCATCATTTTAAAGACCTCTATCAAGTCCCCCCTCAACCTTCTGCGCTCCAGAGAATAAAGACCTAACTTATTCAACCTATCTCTGTAACTTAGTTGTTGAAACCCAGGCAACATTCTAGTAAATCTCCTCTGTACTCTCTCTATTTTGTTGACATCCTTCGTATAATTGGGCGACCAAAATTGTACACCATACTCCAGATTTGGTCTCACCAATGCCTTGTACAATTTTAACATTACATCCCAGCTTCTATACTCAATGCTGTGATTTATAAAGGCTAGCATACCAAAAGCTTTCTTTACCACTCTATCTATATGAGATTCCACCTTCAAGGAACTATGCATGGTTATACCCAGATCCCTCTGTTCAACTGTATTCTTCAATTCCCTACCATTTACCATGTACGTCCTATTTTGATTTGTTCTGCCAAGGTGTAGCACCTCACATTTATCAGCATTAAACTCCATCTGCCATCTTTCAGCCCATTTTTCCAAATGGCCTAAATCACTCTGTAGACTTAGGAAATCCTCTTCATTGTCCACAACACCCCCTATCTTTGTATCATCTGCATACTTAATTCCTAATCCCATTAAATCCCAATAAAACCAGTATGAAGAACAGTCCCGATATGAAACATTTTCTGTCAATTTCCCACCACAGGTTCAGCATGGTCTGCTGAGTTCCTCCAGCTGATGGTCAAGTAAATAGTTTATAAGTTGTTGCGATGATTTGAGTGCACATATTAGGTTTGCTTTTTCCCTTGATTAATTGACTTAAGGATTGTAATGCCATTCCAGATGCTCCTCTATTTTGAGTTGTCATAGACCAGGGATTTGCAAATGTTTGTGGGAATGTGGCTTCTATTCCAAGAAGTAGATACAGCGATTAGAGATACAGCACGGAAACGGGCCCTTTGGTCCACCGAGTCCGTGCTGACCAGCTATCCTACACACAGGCACAAAGTGCTGGAGTAACTCAGCAGGACAGGCAGCTTCTCTGGAGAAAAGGAATGGGTGATACATTTTCAGATATAAGGAGGTCTCGACCCGAAAAGTCACCAAATCCTTCACTCCAGAGATGCTGCCTGTCCCGCGGTGTTACTCCAGCATTTTTGTTAAACCAGCATCTGCAGTTCTATCTAGAAGGATATGGGCCAAATGCAGGGTAGATGGAACATGTTCGCCGGTGTGGGCAAGTTAGGCCGAAGGGCCTGTATGACTATATGACCATAACCTCTTTGCATAGAATCGTATAAATCCTTCTTCTTTTTCCTTGGCACTCCCTCAAACGCAACGATGAGTTCTGTGGGCATCCAGATGGCTGATGTGATGAGGCGAATGTGACAATGGCAGACTCTCCCACTGGGGCAGGTGGTGCACTGATAGATGAGGTGGTGCATTCCTCTGCATTCAGAAACCTTTTTAATGTTCTTAATGGATTTGAGGTTCAAAATACCATGCTGAATGCCCTTCCTGCATTGACTGTCTTCAGGTGTTGTACCATTCTTGTGCTGTACCAACTTAGTCATAGCGTTATAGAGAGCCATAGAGTATTCAGCATGGAAACAGGCCCTTCGGCCCAACTTTCCCACACCAACCAACATGTCCCATCTGCACTAGTTCCATCTGCCTGCATTTGGCCTACATGCCTACAAACCTGTCCTATCCATTTACTTATTTAATTGTTTCTTAACCGTTGCAATAGTCATTGCCTCAACTACCTCCTCTGGTAGTTCATTCCACACACCCACAACCCGTTGTGTGAAAACATTGCCCCCTCAGATTCCTATTAAATCTTTCCCCCTTCATCTGTGTCATCTGGTTCTCGATTCCCTTACTCTGGGCAAGAGACGCTGTGTGTCTACCCGATCTTTTCCTCTCATGATTTTATACACCTCAATTCAATATGAATAGGAATACTTTATTGTCACATGTGACTAGGCACAGTGAGATTCTTTGCTTGCATACACAATGTATACAAATAACAGCCACCTATGGTGCTGACAAAGTAACAATGCACGCCGGCTCCCCCTTTTGTCCGCCACCCCCCAACAGTTCCCCCAGGCCAGGTCCCCATTGTCTATTGTCCTTCCCCCTCCTCCCTCACAGCGGTTCCTCTACGCCGGGTCCTCCATTGTTCTCCCCACCTCCCTCACGATGGTCCTCCACGCTCTCATCGACCGTCGGCCGCGGGGCTTCACCACCGCCGAGGCCCCTTCATCACGAGGCTTCACCGCTGCCACCACTTCACCGCCACCGAGGACTCACTGCTGTCGAAACCCCACTTCACGCCTCCGCGGTACTGACCCGGGCCCCAGCCACGGGCTCCGTTGGCCGCTTCGCCCGCCCGGACTTCCACCCGTGAGGCCCCGGACGGGCCTCTGCGCAGCCATCCAGGAGGCACAGAGACCTCGTTTCCTCGATAAAGGCCTCCGGCCACGATCCCAGTCCACAGCTGCAGCCCGACCGGAAGAACTTCTGGCCGCACAGCCTGTCGGGAAGCCTTCATGACATATGATGAAAGAATGGGTCAACTGGGCTTATACTCACTGGAATTTAGAATGATTAGAGAGAATCTTAAAGAAACTAATAAAATTATTAAGGGATTGGACAGGCTAGATGCAGGGAAAATGTTCCCGATGTTGGAGGAGTCCAGAACCAGGGTCACAGTTTAAGAATAAGGGGGAGGCCATTCAGGACTGAGATGAGGAAAAACATTTTCACCCAGATTTTGTGAATTTGTGGAATTATCTGCCATAGAAGGTAGTGGAGGCCAATTCACTGAATGTATTCAAGACAGTTAGATATAGCACCTGGGACTAACGGAATCAAGGGATATGGGGAGAAAGCAGGAACGGGGTACTGATTCTGGATAATCAGCCATGATCATATTGAATGGTGGTGCTGACTCGTAGGGCCGAATGGCCTACTCCTGCACCTATTTTCTATGTTTCTATTCCTTTGAACTGATACATTTTCTTCAGATTTTATTTCTCTGCTAAGCTACAACATAGAAGACTTTTGGTCAAAAACTCATGAGGTTGGACAACTTGTAACAGAATTTTGCAAAGTTGCTGTGCTGATTCTGCAAGAACTGCTTCACTGAAGCCTCGATTGCCTGGGCAGCCCAGATTCATCTGACTTAAACCTCTGGGTGTTAAGACCTTTGAAAGCTCAATAAATAAACCCACTGCTGAGCTAAATCAGCATTTGCAGGTGTCACGTCAGATGTTATAGATTACACTAACTCGCACTGTTTACCCAGATTTAAATTTAGCTGGGCAATGTTCCATCATGTGCAAGAGCAATTAAAAGAGGATTTAAAATGCAGAATAATGCTTCCCTATCAAAATAATTCTCTCTCAACTTGACATAATTCTGCTTAAGCATGGGCTGTTGCACAATGTTCCAGACAAGCTTTCAGTGCAGATACTGAAAGGCACAACGAAAGAGATGATGATGACACTTTTTTGTCACTCGTGCCTATCTAGGTGCAGTGAAACTATTTGTTTTTGCATGCAAAGTAAACAAAAGAGTTGCCACAAAGTGACATCAAGTGCTCAACTCTTCTCCATTGCCCCTTTGTTCTCGGCAGCCCCCCCCCCCCCCCCCCCCCCCCCCCCCCCCCCCCCCCCCCCCCCCCCCCACCCTTGTTCTCGGCAGCCCCTCCCCTTTTGTTCTGGGCAGCCCACTCCCCCACTCCCCGTTGTCCTTGGTGCTTTCCCACGCCAGGTCCCCCTTTGTTCTTGGTGGCCCGGCCCGCCAACCTCGGCCCAAACCCCTTTCTCCGTCCGACTTCATCCTTGAGGCTCCGTCCTCGGCCCAACTCCGTTTGAGGCTCCGGCCCGACCTCGAGGCTGAGGTGACTTCCACCTATCCTATGTGTAGGAAGGAATTGCAGATGCTGGTTTAAACCAACCAAACATAGACAGAAAATGCTGGAGTAAATCAACGGGGCAGGCAGCATCTCTGGAGAGAAAGAATGAGTGACATTGTGGGTAGAGACCCTTCTTCAGACGTGACCCCGAAACGTCACCTATTCCTTCTCTCCAGAGAAGCTGCCTGTCCCGCTGAGTTACTCCAGCATTTTCTGTCTAAGTTCACCTATCCCATATTAGGTATTAAAATGTTCATTTTCTTTGGCTGTTTGCTGAGGTTGACTGTTTATCACTTATCACTCGCTAGAATTTAGACGATTGAGGGGGGATCTTATAGAAACTTACAAAATTCTTAAGGGGTTCGACAGGCTAGATAGATGCAGGAAGATTGTTCCCGATGTTGGGGAAGTCCAGAACTAGGGGTCACACACAGTTTAAGGATAAGGGGGAAATCCTTTAGGACCGAGATGAGAAAAACATTTTTCACACACAGTCGTGAATCTCTGGAATACTCTGCCACAGAAGGTAGTTGAGGCCAGTTCATTGGCTATATTTAAGAGGGAGTTAGATGTGGCCCTTGTGGCTAAAGGGGTCAGGGGGCATGGAGAGAAGGCAGGTACAGGATACTGAGTTGGATGATCAGCCATGATCATATTGAATGGCTGTGCAGGCTCAAAGGGCCGAATGGCCTACTGCACCTATTTTCTATGTTTCTATTATGATCATGGCTGATCGACCCCTATCAATAACCCGTGCTGCCTTCTCCCCATATCCCGTGACTCCATTAGCCCCTAGAGCTCTATCTAACTATCTCTTAAATCTATCCAGTGACTTGGCCTCCACTGCCCTCTGTGGCAGGGAATTCCATCAATTCACAACTCTCTGGGTGAAAAAGTTTTTTATCACCTCACTCTTAAATGGCCTCCCCTTTATTCTAAGACTGTGGCCCCTGGGTCTGGACTTGCCCAACATTGGGAACATTTTTCCTGCATCAAGCTTGTCCAGTCCGTTTATAATTTTATATGTTTCTATAAGATCCCCCCTCATCAATCTAAACTCCAGTGAATACAAGCCTAGTCTTTTCAATCTTTCCTCAATGACAGCCCCACAATCCCAGGGATCAATCTCGTGAACCTACGCTGAACTGCCTCAATCACAAGGACGTCCTTCCTCAAATTAGGAGACCAAAACTGTACACAACAGTGAATTACTGAAAAGATCCTCTCCACATCCACTCTATCAAGGCCTTTCATTGTTTGGTAAGTGTAGATCGGCTATTGAATGCTAGCCAATCATAGTGCTTGTTAATGGTAGCCCTGCCTCATACATACTTTATAATATTAAGAATCCGACTACGCAGGGCAGTAGATGTAGCAGCTCGGAGATGTAACGTACTGCAGGATCCTACGCTGTAAGTGTTTAATAAAGATGTGTTGTATCTTTACGTGCCTTTGAATCTTGTAATTACATGGTGTCAGAAGTGTGACTTTGCTCAGTATCAATGCATGCCATGACCTAGGCCTGGTGTATTTTGGACATGCGGTCCACAAACTATGCCTCACGGATGATCCAGCTAAACAACTGCTCTCCCAGTACAAAAACCTCAATGACGGACTTGGCAAGTTGTCTGTAAAATGTCGACAGTCACACCTGTAGTCCAAGCCACACATCGCGTTCCACATGCCATGTGCGACAGAATACACAATGAACTCCGACGCATGGTCTCAATGGGAGTCATTGTCGAAGTTACTGACCCGTCTGACTGGGTTTCCACCATGGTCGTTTCAACCAAGAAAAACAAAGAGGAGATACCTATCTGCATCAATCCCAGAGATCTGCATACTGCAATCAAGTGCCCCCACTATCCATTGAGAAGTGCAGAAGATGTCACTGCACAGATTGGAAATGCAGCAGTGTTCTCAGTCCTGGATGCCAAAAGCACCTTTTGGCAGATTCCATTAGACACGGACTTATCAAACCTCACTATTCTTGACACACTCTTCGGCTGTTTCAAATTTCTAAGGATGCCCTTCGTCATCAACTCCGCCAGCCAAGTTTTCCAGCGCACCATGGAACAACTATTTGAAGAGTACCCGTGCGCTATCATTGTTGATGATATCCTCGTCTATGGTCGCGACCTGGCTGAACATGACACTAATCTGAAGAGAATGCTCGACCGCGCCGGAGCCATTAATCTCAAATTGAATCCACTAAGGTGCAGGTTTCGAGTTCCCGAGGTCACCTACGTCGGACATGTTTTCACCAGCAGCGGCCTCAAGCCTGATCCACTGAAAACCAGTGGTCCTCGCTGGCCACCAACATCTTCGAATGGCACGGGAAACACTATCTAGTTCTTGTCGACTCTTACTCGGGATGGTTCGGACTAGACCTACTGCAAACCATTTCCTCCGAATCAGTAATCGAGAAGCTGCAACGGCACCTTTCCGTGCATGGCTCCCCTGCTCGTATTCAGACTGACAATGGCAGGCAATTCACCAGCCAAGCATTTAAGAACTTTGCTGAAAGCTGGGACTTCCAACACATTACCAGCAGCCCAGAGTTCCTGCTGGTAACACTCTTGACCCTTGACTCATCAATAGATTTTACTGATCCTCTTTTATTGAGGGCAGGTAATAAACAAAGTTATATTTCATAGAGAGCAAAGGACCTGTCACTGAACTCTACTGCATAAAGTCTTCTAGTCCAAACAGTTCCCATAACAATTTGTTTCCTCCAACTGAGCCAATGTTTAATCCCGGTATCAACGGCTTTGATTCAAACCACGGATGCTGTCTGTATGGAGTTGGTACGTTCTCGGTGTTACCAACATGGGGTTTCTCCGGGTGTTCCGGTTTTCTCCCACACTCCAAAGATATACAGGATTGGAGGTTAATTGGCTTCGGTAAAATTGTAAAATTGTCCCCAGTGAGTGTAGAATTGTGTTAATGTGCGGTGATCACTGGTCGGCGCGGACTGAGTGGACTAAAGGGCCTGTTTCCACATTGTATGTCTAAGCTAAACTAAAAACTACACTTTCATGGATGTCATGGGCTTTATGCTCTTGAAACAGTGAGGAGAAAGCTGTGACCATATAAACAAAGGGATAAAGTAACAAGGCAATGGTTGTCCCTGATGGTCAGGGGGTGATAGACCTGTTGCTTAGGGAAATTGTTGTTACTGATTCAGGAGGGAGCCATGTAGAACTCTCCAACTGTTGCGGACATGTTTCTGTCGAAGATTCCCCCAGTAATTACAAGTGCATCTTCTGTGTCGAAGACTTGTTGTGAACAATACTTCATGTGGCTAGAATCACCATGCAGAGTGTGGGGACTGTCGTAAGGGGGGGAAGGAGGGGGGAGAGCAAAGAAGGGGGAGAGCAAAGAAGGACCCAGCATGGGGGGTCCTCTGTGAGGGGAGGGGGGGAAGAACAAAGGAGGACCCGACATGGAGGGACCTCCGCGATGGGTAGGCGATGAACAAAGGTGGACATGGAGCGAAGGGGAAGGGGGGAGAACATAGCAGGATTTAGTTTAGTGTAGTTTAGAGATGCAGCGTGGAAACAGGCCCTTCGGTCCACCAGGTCCGCGCAGACCAGCGATCCCTGCACATTACCACTATCCTACACCCACAAGGGACAATTTTTACATTTACCAAGCCAATTAACCTACAAACCTTTACATTTGTGGAGTGTGGGAGGAAACCGAAGATCTATGAAAAAACCCACGCAGGTCACGGGGAGAACGTACAAACTCCGTAGAGACAGGGATCCGTAGTCGGGATCGAACCTGGGTCTCTGGCGCTGCAATCGCTGTAAGGCAGCAACTCTACCACTGTGAGCGTCCTTTATGTGCCGACTATTGGCATACCTTGGTAATGCAAGCAAAGAATTTCACCGTGACTTGTCACATGTGACAATGAAGTATTCATTCATTCACAACTGGAATCCAGTTGCATATCGCACTAGCGTTCTGCACTTGGAGCACGATTTCCACAGCTAGTGGCTGCAAATTAAATTTGCAAATTGTTATAAAGACTGTCGAACCATTCAGCCAGCAAATTCATGGGGAGAAAATAACAACCTCCAATCTTCCTGGCTGACAGATTTTACAAAAAGTGACTTGTCAAGGATATGTTGCTGTTATTAAGTATCAATTAACAGTAAGCTGACTGGATATGAAAACTGACCGATGTGGCATAACTAGTCAACATCACCTGAACAGCTGCACAGCCTTTCCGGTGAACGGGAAAAACTGGTTAATACGACATGTCTGAATAATGGTGTATAAACCTCCAATTAAAGTTTTTTTTTAAACACTAACTGCTGGTGTAATTCAAAGGGACTAGGAGTGGAGGGCGTGAATAGACCATGTTTCGGGTAGGTACCCTTTTTCAGACCAATTGTAGTGGGGGGAAAAAGCTGAAAAGAGGTGGTGGTGGGACATAGCTTTGTGAGTGATAGATGGGCAGACAAGGGTCAGTGATGAAAAGAGGACAAAAGGGTTGTGAGATAAAGAGGAAAGAGGAATCACATGTGGAGTCATGGGAAGGGATAAGGTCAGAGGGCAGCAGGACGGGGGCAGAAAGGGGAAGGGGGGGAGTACAGTGGGCAAAATGGATGTGCGTCTAGGTGGGCCATGGAGTCATCAAGTCAAGGAGACTTACAGACCCTTTGGCCCAACTTGCCCACACCACCCAACATGTCCCATCTACACCAGTGGTTAAACGTTGCGATAGTCCCAGCCTCAACTACCTCCTCCAACAGCTCGTTCCTTACATCCACCACCCTTTGTGTGAAAAAGTTACCCCTCAGGTTCCTATTAAATCTTATCCCCCTCACCATAAACCTCTGTCCTCTGGATCTCGATTCCCCAAGAGACTCTGTGAGTCTTCCCCAAGAGACTCTGTGAGCCTAGCCAATCTATTCCTCATGATTTTGTACAGCCCTATAATATCATTCCTCATACTCCTGCGTTCCAAGGAATAGAGTCCTACCCTGCTATACCTCTCGCCATTTCTCAGGCCCTCGAGTCCTGGTAGCATCCTCATAGAGGATAGAACTGGGTTGAGGGGATTGAATCATTAATTTAAACTGTAGACTCGAATGTTCATACCATTGGGTTGTAAGTTATCGAGGCAGGATATAAGGTGCTGTTTCTCCCATTTTTATGTGGACTCACTCTGGCAATGAAGGAGGGCCAGGACAGAAAGGGAAGTGGTGTTAAAATTAGAATTTGTGGGTAGGGTGGAAGTTAATGGTGAAGGTGATGGAATCAATGAGTTGTGCAGAGATGCAGGAGGTAGCCCCAGTACAGTGATCAATGAAGCGGAGAAAGAGTTGGGGGAATAGGCCCAGTGTACATTTGGAACACGTACAGTCCAACATAAGCCACAAAAGGCAGGCATAGCTGGGGCCCAGCATGTATCCATGGTTACATCTTTAAGGACCTTTTAAGAGTCTCAGAATAAAAGGACGTACTTTTTGAAAGTAGATATGAAGGAATTTCTTTAGTCAGAGGGTAGGGAATCTGGAATTCATTGCCACATACGGCTTCGGAGGCCGCCAACGGATATTTTTTAGGCGGAGATTGATATTGTCAATATTGTCTATTGATAGGTACTTGACTAGTACGGGTGTTCAGGGGTTACGGGGAGAAGGCAGGAGAATGAGGTTGAGAGGGAAAGATAGTTCAGCCATGATTGAATGGTGGAGTAGATGATGGGTTGAGTCGCCTAATTCTGCTCCTAGAACCTATGAAAACGAACTTGAAGAAAATGAGAGGAATCAAAGGAGTTGTTGAGGGCAAGGACAATTTCCATCGGTGAAGGTGACTGCTGTTAGAGGGGAACTAATTGGGACAATGAATGGTTCGCACCCTTTAATTGATTACAATAATTTTCTGGCTGACTGCATAGTTAATTAACACAGTAAAAATTGTTAGCACAGCATGAATAGTTAACATTAACTGGTTCACACTAATTCATTAATTGACTGCATTATTAGCGAACGTATTATAACAGGTTCATAAGAGAAAGGGGGTTAATATTGGTTGTTTTTTTTAAGTACTCAATCTGTTTATACTTAAAAATAAGTTGAGGCTATGAAAAGTAGTACGTGGATTCATTTTCTTTTCAGGATGAAGTGAAATTTCTTGTTCACATGAAGCATGTTCACAGTATCCATACAATCAATATCAATGCAATTATAGCTACATTTATCAACAATTTGTTTTCAATCAATATTCCTTCCTCGTCTGTTTTGATTTTATGGACAATCAACGTTTCGTTTAACAAAATCAATACTTAAAATATATAAAATCAACACCCGTTGAAAATTAAAATTCTAGTTTTTAACATTTAACATACCATCACAAAAAAACACTGCATACAATAATGACTGCATACAATAATCACCAGGGACTAACTCTACAGAACGTTTTTCCTTCTATTATTTATTATGTAAAAGAATATGTGTGTTATGATTGTGTTTATAATTTGTTTGGTTGTTTTGTTGTTTGTCTTTTGCACAAAAGTCCGCGAGCATTGCCACTTTCATTTCACTGCACATCTCGTATGTGTATGTGACAAATAAACTTGACTTGACGATAAATACAGTAGAATAATGTTAAATACAGCAAAATTGTGCAGAATTGTAGTGCAATATGAATAGTGCTATTGGTATATATATACGTACAATGGAATAAGATGGAGTTAAGAGTATGTGGCAGCACCTCTGGGAAGGAGCTGTGAAAGAGGTGATTGATTCAGGAGTCTCATAGCAGTAGGGAAGAGGCTGTCCTTAATGTCCAAGCATTCAAGTTCCTATATCTTCTGTCAGAAGATAAAGTGAGAGAGACAAAGATATGGTCAGGGTAAGAGGCATCTTTGATGATACTTCCAGTAAAACACTGTGAAGATGAACTGGAAGGAAGGGTGTAACAAGTAACAAGAATCTAATGGAGAAGCAGGGAAAGTAGAGAAAGCAGGGACCCTGCAGAAGGCAATGGACAGGTTGGGAAAGTTGGCAGAGATGTGTCAGATGGAATACAGCATAGCAAAATGTGGAGTCAAGCATTTTGGTCATAGAAATAGAGGCATAAATGGGGAGAGAATTCAGAAATCAGAGGTGCAAATTTGGGAGTACTGGTGCAGGATTCCCGAAACCTTGCAAGTCGAATCGTCAGAAAGGAAGGAAAATGCAATGCTAGCATTTATTTTGAGTTGACTGGAATATAAAAACAGGAATGCAACGCTGAGGCTTTATAAGGCACTGGTCAGGCCGCATTTGGAGTATTGTGAGCAATTTTTGGCCCAACATTTGAGGAAGGATGTACTGGGATTGGAGAGGTTCCGGAGGAGGTTAGCGAGAATGATCCGATGAATGATTGGGTTTACATGTGATGAGCGTTTGATGGCACTGGGCTTATACTTGCTGGAATTTAGAAGGAAGAGAGGGAAATCATTGAAGCTTATCAAATAATGATAATTATTTGATAATCTTTACTCAGAGAGTGGTTCTTTACTCAGAGAGTGGTAGCTGTGTGGAATGAGCTTCCAGTGAAGGTGGTGGAGGCAGGTTCGTTTTTATCATTTAAAAATAAATTGGATAGTTATATGGATGGGAAGGGAATGGAGGGTTATGGTCTGAGTGCAGGTATATGGGACTAGGGGAGATTATGTGTTCGGCACGGACGAGAAGGGTCGAGATGGCCTGTGTCCGTGCTGTAATTGTTATATGGTTATATGTTATATGGTTAATGAAAGGCCTGGATATAATAGAATGGATAGAATGGATGTAGAGAGGATGTTTCCAATAGTAGTAGTCCATTCAGGGACAAACCTTTAGAAAGGAGATGAGGAGGAATTTCTGTAGTCTGGGTGTGGTGAATCAGTGGAATTAATTGCCACAGAAGGCTGTGGAGGCAAAGTCAATAGATATTTTTAAGGGAGAAATTGATAGATTCTTGATTAGTATGGGTGTTATAGGTATGTTACAAAATCTAACTGAATCTTCCATGAGAATCTGCCCCACCCCGTG
Organism: Leucoraja erinaceus; assembly: GCF_028641065.1. NCBI lineage: Eukaryota > Metazoa > Chordata > Chondrichthyes > Rajiformes > Rajidae > Leucoraja > Leucoraja erinaceus. The sequence continues at coordinate 56,067,296 of NC_073379.1, forward strand.
TACGTGATTTTGGCGCTGTTTAGAGGGGGCGGGTTTAAAGCTCGATTTTTACTAGGCTGTTGCAATCGAAAATGTTCAGCCTAGTAAATCATTAACGGAAAATCGCTGAAAGACCCCGTCGCAAAAGGTATTATTAGTTTTTATGGCCTTGTAAAATAACTATAGTAGTTTAAAAATCACTCTCTAAACCCGCGATCTCTCGCAGCCCCAGGGTTTTATAAAGCAAACAATTAAAGGTATATACCTTATTTTTACATTAAAAGGGGCTTCTTAAGAACCCTGTATATAAAGTTTACTATAGTGAGTAGCTCATTTTGGGCTCTTTATATCCCGCAGTATTTTTCTGGGCATTTGAGGGCACAAATCCAATGCAATGTGAACGTTCTAAACCAGCGCGTTCACAGGAACCCACTAGAAAGCCGATTTAAATTGACTTTAATTTCCAGCAATTGAACACTAAATTCCTTCCATTTGGCCTATAAATTGATGTAAAAGATTTAAAAATCATGTTTTATTGTGAATTATTTGTGAATATTATTTGGACACTTAGGCTATTTAAAAATGTTAATCATTTATTAAGAAATGGATAGATGTTTAGATCTAGTAATTGAAGTTTGAAATTAGCTACAATTGGGTAACTAACTAATTATATGCTTTATTTAATTTCAGGTCATCCAAGTAAGATTATTTTATATTTGTTTCAGAATGCTTCAATCTATGATAACTGAAAATTTCATTCAGTTCTCTTAATTTTTAAAAAGGTTATGGGCTTTTGACTGTCCATGATCACAGCTTTTTTGTTATGTCCATAGAAAATCAATAGGGAACAAGATGCTAATTTCCGAGTATGAAAATGGCCATAACTTTTTTATTACTTGAGATATGAAAGTGAATTAGGTGTCAAATTAAACTTATTGTTATGCTTTATCTGATGGGATAAATTGCAGACTTGATTTTTTAAATCTCAAAATTTTGTAACATTGGGGTTATGGGGAGCACAATAAAATGTGATTAAGAATGATAGATAAGCAATGGCTAATTGGCAGAGTAGACTTGATGGGCTAAACGGCTCTGTGCCTAGAACTTATGAACAATAAAATTGTGTTCCATCAAACTGCCTTCATTTTTGCCATCCATGCTCAAAGGATTATTTAATACGATTCCATTATACTCAAACTGTAAAGCAAATCCCATGAAAGTAATAACTGAACCTCGGGCTGGGAAAGAAGGTAATTCATGGAAAAGGTTAAATAAATCAACTTTTTTTGGTTCTTGATAGTTCAGTGAAACAAAACTACTGAACTTTCACTGCAATGTTTGATTAAGACTATTAGCTCTTATGAAACTCACTGGTTTCTGGATTGCCCTGGGAATCAGCAGAAAATAACGATTCTCAGATGATAATGAACAGGGCAGTCACGGTGGTGCAGCGGTAGAGTTCTGCTCTACAGCGAATGCAGCGATGGAGACCCGGGTTTGAACCCGACTAGGGGTGCTGTCTGTATGGAATATGTACGTTCTCCCCGTGACCTGCTTGAGTTTTCTCCGAGATCTTCGGTTTCCTCCCACACTCCAAAGACGTACAGGTTAATTGGTTTGGTAAATGTAAAAATTGTCCCTAGTGGTTGTAGGATGGTGTTAATGTGCGGGGATCGCTGGTTGGCACGGACCCGGTGGGCCGAAGGGTCTGTTTCCATGCTGTATCTCTGAATTAAACTAAACTAAATTAAACAGAAAATGCCAAAAATGCTCAGCAGTTCATGCAGCATCTGTGGAGAAAGAAATAGGCTTGGCATTTCAGGTCAAAGACCATCCATCAGAAACCTTAGGAAGTGAAGTTTTACATTGTGGAGAAGAAGGATGGATGGAGGGAAATAAACGGTAAGGTGGAGGACAGATCAAAGTGAATGCCAAAAACGATGCTGGTGCTGTCTGGAAGAGGATGGTGACGGCTTGTTAACGGCAGATTAGTTTAGAGTCATAGAGACACCGAGTGATACTGTGTGGGAACAGGCCCTTCGGCCCAACTTGCTTACACCGGCCAAGTTTGCGGATGACACAAAGCTGGGTGGCAGCGTGAACTGTGAAGAGGATGTTAGGAGGTTGCAGTGTGACCTGGACAGGTTGAGTGAGTGGGCAGATGCAGTATAATATAGATAAATGTGAGGTTATCCACTTTGGCAGCAAAAACAAGGGGGCAGATTATTATCTCAATGGGGTCAGGTTAGGTAAGGGGGGGGTACAGCGAGACCTGGGCGTCCTTGCACACCGGTCACTGAAAGTTGGCTTACAGGGACAGCAGGCAGTGAAGAAAGCTAATGGAATGTTGGCCTTCATAACAAGAGGATTTCAGTATAGGAGTAAATAGGTTCTTCTGCAGTTGTATAGGGCTCTGGTGAGTCCACATCTGGAGTATTGTGTACAGTTTTGGTCTCCTAATTGGAAGAAGGACATCCTTGTGATTGAGGCAGTGCAGCGCAGGTTCACGAGATTGATCCCTGGGATGGCGGGACTGTCATATGAGGAAAGATTGAAAAGACTAGGCCACAGAGGGCAGTGGAGGCCAAATCACTGGATGGATTTAAGAGAGAGTTAGATAGAGCTCTAGGGGCTAGTGGAGTCAAGGGATATGGGGAGAAGGCAGGCATGGGTTATTGATAGGGGACAATCAACCATGATCAAAATGAATGGCGGTGCAGGCTCGAAATACAAAATGGCCTCCTCCTGCACCTATTTTCTATGTTTTCTATAATTTAAAAAAATATTCATTTCTCTTCATGATTACATATCCCTGTAACAATTGATGATCCAATAATAATATTTCATTCATCTGCCTATCAAACCCACCCTCATCCTCCACCTGTACCCACCTGTATCCACCTATTACTTGTGTAGGAAGGAACTGCAGATGCTGGTATAAACCGTAGACACAAAAGATGGAGTAACTCAGTGGGACAGGCAGCATCTCTGGTAAAAAGGAATGGATGATGTTTGGACCCTTCTTCAGATGGGTCTTGACCCGAAATGTCACCCATTCCTTCTCTCCAGAGATCCTGCCTGTCCCGCTGAGTTACTCCATCTTTTCATCCACGGTGGCGCAGTTAGTAACCCATGCCTGCCTTCTCCCCATATCCCTTGATTCTGCTAGCCCCAAGAACTCAATCTAACTCTCTTTTAAATTCATCCAGTGAATTGACCTCCACTGCCTTCCGTGGCAGAGAATTCCACAAATTCACAACTCTCTGGGTGAAAACGTTTTTTCTCATCTCAGTTTTTCTCATCTCAATAAATGGCCTCCTCTTTATTCTTAGACTATGTCCTTTGGTTCTGGACTCCCCCAAATTGGGAACATTTTTTCCTGCATCTAGCTTATCCAGTCCTTTTATAATTTTATATGTTTCCATTGCAACCCCTCTCATCCTTCTAAATTCCAGTGAATACAAGCCCAGTCTTTCCAATCTTTCCTCATATGATAGTCCCGCCATCCCGGGGATTAACCTTGTGAACCCACACTGCACTGCCTCAATAGCAAGGATGTCCTTCCTCAAATTAGGATACCAAAATTGCACACAATACTCCAGATGTGGTCTCACCACAGCTCTGAACAACTGCAGAAGGACCTCTTTACTCCTATACTCAAATCCTGTTGTTATGAAGGCCAACATGCCATTAGCTTTCTTCACGGCCTGCTGTACCTGCATGTTTACTTTCAGTGACTGGTGTACAAGGACACCCAGGTCTCTCTGCACTTCCCTTTTTCCTAATCTGACACCATAGAGATAACAATATGCCTCCTTGTTCTTGCCGCCAAAGTGTATAACCTCACATTTATCTACATCTTACTGCATCTGCCATGCATCTGCCCACTCATTCAACCTGTCCATGTCACCCTGCAACCTCCTAATAATTTCTTTGCAATTCACACTGCCACCCAGCTTTGTGTCATCTGCAAATTTGAACTGTGTTACTTTGAATCCCATCATCTAAATCATTAATATATATTGTAAATAGTTGCGGCCCCAGCACCGAGCCTCGCGGCACTCCACTCGCCACTGCCTGCCAATTATGCAACATTAATGAACTACAATGGAATATTGATGTTAATAGCCTCACATTCTCAAGGTACTTACGTGTCGTTGCTGAAATCCAATGTGTAAATCCAAAACTCAATGAGTATTAGTGCTAATGGTTTCCAAGTGGTGAATTTTAGGTATAAATGTTTAGTACATTGTAACATTACCTTTTGAGCTACTTTTACACAATCATGAAATAATCACCTCGACTTAATTTCTCAGAGAAAGGTAATGTAAACCACCTTGTAAACATACTGTAGAAAATGCACACACATCTGGAAGCTAGTACAAACTCCATATGCCATAAAGGAATTAACATCCTATGCTATGATATTTTAATGTGCAATATTAGAAATGTAACAACCATTTTACAAGGTTTGAAAGCAACAAAGTTAACCATTCTATCAGGTTCATGAGAGGTGAGTGAAAGATGTATTTCAGTAGGGATACCAGAGAGAATTCCCCCATTCTACTTTGACTCAATCAATGGATGATTTTCATCCTACAATTATGTAATATCTTAGCTAGTCGCACACCGTAGAAACAGTCCCTTTGGCCCAGTTTGCCCACATTGACCAACATGTTCTCTACACTAGTCCCACCTGCCTGCGTTTGGGACATATCCCTCTAAACCTGTCCTATCCACGTACCTGCTTAAATGTTTCTTAAACATTGCAATAGTCCCAGCCTCAATTACCTCCTCTGGCAGCTCATTCCATATACCCACCACCCTTTGTGTAAAAAAGTTACCCCTCAGGTTCCTATTAAATCTTTCCCCTCTCACCTTAAACCTCCAAGCCTGTATGTCTTTGGAGTGTGGGGTGAATCCCGAGCACCTTGCATCAGAACATTGAGTGGCACGGTGATGCAGCGGTGTAGTTGCTGCTTTACAGAGCTTGCAGCGCCGGAGGCACTGGTTCAAACCCAACTACGGATGCTGGCTGTACGAGTTTGTACATTCTCCCCATGAACGTGTGGGTTTTCTCCGAGGTCTTTGGTTTCCTCCCACACTCCAAAGACGTATAGGTTTGTAGGTTAATTGGCTTGGTATAAATGTAAATTATCCCTAGTGTGCGTAGGATAGTGTTAATGTGCGGGGATCACTGGTTCGTGCAGACTCGGTGGACTGAAGGGTCTGTTTCCATGCTGTATTTCTAAACTAAAAACTAAACTAAGTGTAAATTGTCGCTAGTGTGTGTAAGATAGTGTTAATGCGCGAGCATCATTGGTCGGTGCAGACTCAGTGGGCTGAAGGGCCTGTTAGATTTAGCTCTTAGGGCACTAGGAATCAAGGGATATGGGGATAAAGCAGGAACGGGGTACTGATTTTAGATGATCAGCCATGATTCAGCTGGCTCAAAGGGCTGAATGGCCAATTCCTACACCTATTTTTTCTATGTTTCTATATTTCTATGTTTAAGTGCTGTATCTCTAAACTAAGCTAAACATTCATTGTCCTCCCTCACTTCCAAATATGCCATAATGTTGTCCCTCCGCAGCGAGACTAGACCTGTACAAAAAATATTTGAGTTACATTCTCAGGCAGTGTAACTTGATGTCTTTATTCTTGTACATCCTTTATTCTTGTAAATCCTTTAAAACCACAGATGCTGCTGCGCCCACTGGGCCCCTCCAGCAGTTTGTGTTCAGCCCAAGGTCAATGTATAGTTTGCCTCCCCAACTGCTTGTTGGATTTGCATGGCAACTTTCAATGAAGCTCTTGAAACTCTTGGAAAAAAATACTCTGCCTTCATAAAACGTTTCAATGAAAAAAAGGCTTTGTATCCTCTGACGTTCTAACCACATAACCGTACATCAGGACTGAGGACAACACAGTGGTGCAGCTGATAGTCTGAAGAAGGGCCACTGCACTACACCCCCCCCCCCCCCACCACCGAAACATCCCCTATCCATGTTCTCCAGAGATGCTGCCTGGCCCGCTGAGTTACTCAAGCACCAGGTTGCAAGGTTCCAGGACTGCAAGAAATTACAAAATATTATGGGCGCAGCCCAGACTTTCGTGCAAACCAACCTCCCTTGCATTGGCTACATCATCTTCACGCTGCCTTGGCAAGCCCACCAGCATAATCAAGAACGAGTCTCACCCTGGACACCCCCATCATGGAAGAGATACAGAAGCTTTTCTCTACTGTTATCAGGCAACTGAACCATACCTATCACCAACTAGAGAGCGGCCTTGACCTACCATCTACCTCAAGATACAAGATACATTTATTTGTCACATTTATTTGGTACAGTGAAATGTGTGGTCACCATACAGCCATACAAATAATAAAAGGGGATAGGGTAAGGGGGAAACCATTTCCCAGTCACTTGCCCGCGAGGATGCAAATATTCTCCGAGTTGCGTCCTCGCCCTCTCCTCGCCCCCTCCTCGCGGCCTACCAACTGGATTGACCCGGCCTTTCCTGCCGGGGACCGGGGACCAGACCAGAGTTTCAGCAGCGGCGGCGCAGCACTGGATCCATCATGGAGCGGGCGATGCCTACCTGGATCGCCGTTTGAAGCTCCGGAGTGTTGGACCACTGCTTCAACATTGCGGAGCTGTGGTTAGTAGACCTTCCAGCGCGGGCGGCGCTGACCAACATCGCGGAGCTGTGGTTCGTGGGGCTTTCAGTGTGGGCGGCGCTGAATTCGGCGTCGCAGAGTCCTGGGATCCCTTTGCCAAGTGTTGCCGGCATGGGTCACCGCCCAGCGCAGACTAAAATAAAATAAAGATAGAAAAAAACAGACAGACTGCAGGCAGAGGCTGCCATCAATGCGGCGCCCCTAGTGGTTTATCAGACTATCATTAATCAGACTTTCCTGGACTTTATCTTGCACTAAACGTTACTCCCTATATCCTGTATCTGTACACCGTGGATGGCTTGATAGTAATCATGTATAGTCTTTCAGCTGACTGGATAGCACGCAACTAAAAACATTTTCTTTGTACCTAACCTGTGACAATAAACCAAACCTAAACCAAACCAAACCAAACCAAACTAAACTAAACTAAACTAAACTAAACTAAACTAAACTAAACTAAACTAAACTAAACTAAACTAAACCAAACTAAACTAAACTAAACTAAACTAAACTAAACTAAACTAAACTAAACTGAACAAGTTAAGTAAGCTAAATCAAACTAAACTTGCAACAGTTCTTCTTCCATGCCCTGTGTTTTTACACTCACCGCTCTGTCACTCAAGCTGCTCCGGGCCTCACTCACCCTGACCTGGAACAGACCTCATCTTTCTTTATTCTCCTCAGAATCCACTTCAGTGTGCACAAAGGTCCTGACGTGAGAAGGCACTTATCCATGTTCCCCAGACATGCTGCCTGATCTGATGAGTCACTACAGCACTTGTGCCTTCCTTAGCTCATAGAGTTGCTGGCTCACAGCACCAGAGCCTTGGGTTCAACCCTGAACTCAGTTGCTGGCCGTGTGGAGTTTGCCCGTTCTCGCTGCGACCATGTGGATTTCATCCTGGTGCTCCAGTTTCCTCACTCATCCCAAAGACGTGCGGATTTGGAGGTTAAAAAGGCCTCTGGAAATTGCCCCTATGTGTGAGGAGTGGATGATAAGTGGACAACGTAAAGCTAATGTTTGTGTTTAGATGAAGAGTTTAATTTATTGTCATGTGTAAAGTGGTACCATGAAATGCTTTAGTCGTGTGCTAACCATCCAGCAAAAAGACTATACATGATGATAATCGAGCCATCCACAAAGTACTGATACATGATAAAGGGAATAACGTGCAAGATAAAGTGCAGTAAAGTCTATAATAATCCAAGGGTCCCTCCGGTGTGGACAGGTGATCGATGGTCAGTGTGGACTCGGTGGGCCATAGGGCCTGTTTCCCTGCTGTATCTCTAAACTAAACACTAAGCACAACCTTAAAATTCTGAGAGTCCCACTGTTAATGACCTATAAAGCAAATACACAGGATCCATCCTCTTTTTTTACAGGAGGGCTAATGGTACAAAGGAATTTATATGCAGTTAGCTCACAGATTATCTGCCATGCCAGGGAATGGCACCAAAGGGCTGAAGTCTGTACCCAATCCTACATTTTGGAAACGCCAGGATCTTATTTTAAGGTTTAGTTTAATTTACTTTATTTTACTTTACTTAAGTTTATTGTCACATGTGCCGTGAAAAGCTATTCTTTCTTCCTAACAGTCAGCAGAAAGACAATACAAGATTACAATCGAGCCATCTACAGTGTACAGATATATGATACAGGGAATAACATTGTTTATTCTGGAAAAAATTGGAGAGGCCAGGACACTAAAATTGAGTAAAGGCTTCTGGGCTGCTTGGCCATTTGGAAAATGTAAATGTGCCCTCTGCAGAAATAGGACAAGCTGCAGAATTGTGCCAGTTTGTCTAGAGTCTAGATAAGAGTTGCAGGAAGAAAATGGAACATCTGCATATCCTGACAATTAGGTGCAAATTGCATGGAATGGATTGGATGAATGCAAACCAGACATACACAATGTATATAATGTTGCACAGCTTTACTTTGCTAGATGTTGATTGGATTAAGTATTGAGCCTTGTCTGGTTTTCTTGAATATCAAACATAGAAACATAGAAACATAGAAAATAGGTGCAGGAGTAGGCCATTCGGCCCTTCGAGCCTGCACCGCCATTCAATATGATCATGGCTGATCATCCAACTCAATATCCTGTACTTGCCTTCTCTCTATACCCCCTGACCCCTTTAGCCACAAGGGCCACATCTAACTCCCTCTTAAATATAGCCAATATAACCATATAACCATATAACAATTACAGCACGGAAACAGGCCATCTCGGCCCTACAAGTCCATGCCGAACAATTTTTTTTTCCCCTTAGTCCCACCTGCCTGCACTCGTACCATAACCCTCCATTCCCTTCTCATCCATATGCCTATCCAATTTATTTTTAAATGATACCAATGAACCTGCCTCCACCACTTCCACTGGGAGCTCATTCCACACCGCCACCACTCTCTGCGTAAAGAAGTTCCCCCTCATATTACCCCTAAACTTCTGTCCCTTAATTCTGAAGTCATGTCCCCTTGTTTGAATCTTCCCTATTCTCAAAGGGAAAAGCTTGTCCACATCAACTCTGTCTATCCCTCTCATCATTTTAAAGACCTCTATCAGGTCCCCCCTTAACCTTCTGCGCTCCAGAGAATAAAGACCTAACTTATTCAACCTATCTCTGTAACTTAGTTGTTGAAACCCAGGCAACATTCTAGTAAATCTCCTCTGTACTCTCTCTATTTTGTTGACATCCTTCCTATAATTTGGCGACCAAAATTGTACCCCATACTCCAGATTTGGTCTCACCAATGCCTTGTACAATTTTAACATTACATCCCAGCTTCTATACTCAATGCTCCGATTTATAAAGGCTAGCATACCAAAAGCTTTCTTTACCACCCTATCTATATGAGATTCCACCTTCAAGGAACTATGCACGGTTATACCCAGATCCCTCTGTTCAACTGTATTCTTCAATTCCCTACCATTTACCATGTACGTCCTATTTTGATTTGTCCTGCCAAGGTGTAGCACCTCACATTTATCAGCATTAAACTCCATCTGCCATCTTTCAGCCCATTTTTCCAAATGGCCTAAATCACTCTGTAGACTTTGGAAATCCTCTTCATTATCCACAACACCCCCTATCTTAGTATCATCTGCATACTTACTAATCCAATTTACCACACCTTCATCCAGATCATTGATGTACATGACAAACAACAAAGGACCCAACACAGATCCCTGAAGCACCCCACTAGTCACCTGCCTCCAACCCGATAAACAGCCATCCACCATTACCCTCTGGCTTCTCCCATTCAGCCACTGTTGAATCCATCTTGCTATTCCTGCATTTATACCCAACAGTTGAACCTTCTTAACCAACCTTCCATGAGGAACCTTGTCAAAGGCCTTACTAAAGTCCATATAGACAACATCCACTGCTTTACCCTCGTCAATTTCCCTAGTAACCTCTTCAAAAAATTCAAGAAGATTAGTCAAACATGACCTTCCAGGCACAAATCCATGTTGACTGTTCCTAATCAGACCCTGTTTATCTAGATGCTTATATATATTGTCTCTAAGTATCTTTTCCATTAATTTGCCCACCACTGAAGTCAAACTAACAGGTCTATAATTGCTAGGTTTACTCTTAGAACCCTTTTTAAACAATGGAACAACATGCGCAGTACGCCAATTCTCGGGGACTATTCCCGTTTCTAATGACATTTGAAATATTTCTGTCATAGCCCCGGCTATTTCTACACTAACTTCCCTCAATGTCCTAGGGAATATCACGTCAGGACCTGGAGACTTATCCACTTTTATATTTTTCAAAAGTGTCAGTACTTCTTTTACTTTGAACCTCATAGTATCCATAGCTACTCTACTAGTTTCCCTTACCTCACATAATTCAATATCCTTCTCCTTGGTGAATACCGAAGAAAAAAAATTGTTCAATATCTCCCCCATCTCTTTTGGCTCTGCAGATAGCTGTCCACTCTGTCTCTCCAATGGGCCAATTTTATCCCTCGTTATCCTTTTGCTATTAATATAGCTGTAGAAACCCTTTGGATTGACTTTCACCTTACTTGCCAAAGCAACCTCATATCTTCTTTTAGCTTTTCTAATTTCTTTCTTAAGATTCTTTTTACATTCCTTATACTCCTCAAGCACCTCATTTACTTCATGCTGCCTATAATTATTGTAGATCTCCCTCTTTTTCCGAACAAGATGTCCAATTTCCCTTGAAAACCAGGCCTCTTTCCAATTTTTACTGTTTCCTTTCAACCGAACAGGAACATAAAGATTCTGTACTCATTCCCCTTTAAATGTCCTCCATTTCTCTTCTACATCTTTCCCATAAAACAAAATGTCCCAGTTCACTCCTTTTAAATCATCTCGCATCACATCAAAGTTAGCCTTTCTCCAATCAAAAATCTCAACCCTAGGTCCAGTTCTGACCCTCTCCATAATTATCTTGAAACTAATGGTATTGTGATCACTGGACCCGAAGTGCTCCCCAACGCATACCTCCGCCACCTGTCCCATCTCATTTCCTAACAGGAGGTCCAGCACTGCCCCTCCTCTAGTAGGTACCTCTATGTATTGCTGCAAAAAACTATCCTGCACACATTTTACAAACTCCAACCCATCCAGCCCATTTACAGAATGTGTTTCCCAGTCTATGTGTGGAAAGTTGAAATCTCCCACAATCACTACCTTGTGCCACCTTCTACCACTACAATGAACTGGCCTCAACTACCTTCTGTGGCAGAGAATTCCAGAGATTCACCACTCTCTGTGTGAAAAATGTTCTCCTCATCTCGGTCCTAAAAGATTTCCCCCTTATCCTTAAACTGTGACCCCTTGTTCTGGACTTCCCCAACATCGGAAACAATCTTCCTGCATCTAGCCTATCCAACCCCTTAAGACACAACACCTCAAGGCACATGTTGAGATGTTTGCTTCCTTTCTGGAGTTCCGTTTGAATATATTGTATTAGTCACTGAATTATTGGGTTAGGGAAATGTCTATCGTGTACTGTGTTAATCAATATCTGTTATTGGACTGTAAAGAGACCACCCCCATGTGGTTCGGTCCCTCAAGGTTCGAGGACCTATAAAAGTCCGCTCCCACGAGGTCCTGTGTCGATCTTCTGGGAGAACGCTTAGGACTGTGTGACCTTCTGAAGTGTCTCTGCTTGAGCGAGGCTGAAGAGGGCTTGATCAGGCAGATACGAGGATCAAACCCACGGTGGGTAGGTATTGTAGTGGAAACTGTAATTGTGTTTTGTCAAAATAAAGTTTAGATGCTTGATTCAGTGATTTTTGACTGAAACTAGAATGGGGGGGGGGAGTTTAGAACAAGCTATTTATAACATTTGGTGCATGATAAAGTCCAGTAAAGTCCATGAAAAGGAACCGCAGGTGCTTGTTTACACCGAAAATAGACACAAAATGCTGAAGTAACTCATCTGGACAGGCAGCATCTCTGGAAAAAAGGAATCGGTGTGTTTTAGGTCGAGACCTTTCTTCTCATTAAACTGACACTCATAGATTCATAGTGTTTAAGAAGGAACTGCAGATGCTGGAGAATCGAAGGTTACACAAAAAAGCTGGAGAAACTCAGCGGGTGCAGCAGCATCTATGGAGCGAAGGAAATAGGCAACGTTTCGGGCCGAAACGTTGCCTATTTCCTTTGCTCCATAGATGCTGCTGCACCCGCTGAGTTTCTCCAGCTTTTTTGTGTAACCTCATAGATTCATAGACTGATTAAAGATATTCCAAGGATTTCCAATGAGGGAGGTAGTAGTTCAGGACTGCTCTCTAGTTGTTGGTAGGATGGTTCAGTTGCCTGCTGATCACAAACCAAGCTGTGATGCATCCTGATAAAATCCTTTCCACGGCGTATCTGTAGAAATTGGTGAGAGTTGTTGGGGACTTGCTGAACTTCCTAAGCCTTCTAAGGAAGTAGAAGAGTCGGTGTGCTTCCTTCGCCATTGCATCGATCAACCCTCTCGCATCGTAAAACACTCTCTACACAATATAATTTGTTTGCATTTTCTATATACTTAAAACAGCTAGCAGGACATCACACAAATAGATGACACCTACTTGAGGAGTTGAACCATGCTTCTAGTGCAGGGTCTCTACTCAAAATGTTGGCTATTCCTCTGCCTCCACAGATGCTGCTTGACCCACCAAGTGCCTCCAGCAGCTTATTGTTTTGCTCCATTTGCCATGAATTCCACAGTGATATATAATAATTTAAACACCATTAAACGTTAAACGTTAAACATTTAGGGCAGCACGGTGACACAGCAGTGGGGTTGCTGGCTCACAGCACCAGATACCCGGGTTTTATCCTGTTTGTATGTGTTTGTATGTACTCCCCGTGACCACGTGGGTTTTCTCCAGGTGATCCAGCTTCCTCTCTAAAGACATACAGGTTTGTAGGTTAATTTGCTTTGGTAAAAAATGTAAATTGCAGGTAGTGTGTCGGGTATTGCTAGTGTACGGGATTGCTGGGCGCCGCAGACTTGGTGTGACGAAGGGCCTGTTTCCGCTCTGTTTCTCTAAACTAAACAACAAACTAGACTATTTTTTTTTCGATCTGGCCAGAAAAGATCACAGTGGGAATAAAACAAAAGAGAAGAATGAAAATTAGTGTAAATGGGTGGTGGGCAAGGACTCTGTGGGCCAATGGACCTGTTTACATGATGTTTTACCCGCTCTATAGAAATACAGTGTGTATTTCTAAATGGCTCTCACTTGAAGTGAAGATAAAGGCAACGTTGTCACATATTCAACCAGCATGGATCATAAGGTCATAAGGTCAAAAGAGCAGAATTAGTTCCACTCTGCCATTCAATCATGGATGAATAAGTTGTCTCATAGAAACATAGAGACATAGAAAAAAGTGCGGGAGTAGGCCATTCGGCCCTTCGAGCCAGCACTGCCATTCATCCTGATCATCCAAAATCAGTACCCCATTCCTGCTTTTTCCCCATATCCCTCAATTCCTTTAGCCCTGAGCTAAACCTAACTATCCCTTCACAACCCGAAACGTCACCCATTCCTTCTCTCCAGAGGTGCTGCCTGACCCGCTGAGTTACTCCAGCATTTCGTGTCTATCTTCAGTTTAAACCAACATCTGCCGCTCCTTTCAACACATGGCTGATCTATCTTTCCCTCCTAACCTCATTCTCCTGCCTTCTTCCCGAAACCCCAGACACCCGTACTAATGAAGAATCTATCTATCTCTGCCTTAAACATATCCACTGACTTCAGGGATCCAGCATCTGCCCCCTGTCAACATGTTAATCTAAGAGTGAGCTTTTGATCCTTTAACCTCTTATTCTCTGCGGGATTGAAAGCTATCAGGGTAAAACATTCAGGTCAAGTCTCCGGACGGACAATAGAGCACACATACGGACTTGAGAACAGAGGGAATTCATTTGGCTCCTCACCTCTATATCACTCTGTCTATTTGCTCAGCCTTCCACAATTCTTCATCTGACTACAACGAACAAAATCCATGCCTGCAAATGCTGAAAATTTTGATGGGCTCCCTGTGGTATTTTGAGGAGACAATTCTACAATCCCACAGCCGTTTTTTAAAATGTGGAGAAATTACTAGTCAAACAGGCTGGCGTTAATTGAAGGTTCTGATTTTGATTCCTCTGGCAGTATAAATAGTGTGCCTGTGTTCACCCTATTGAATCCTTCAATCACTTCAGAAAAAAAAAACAGGCTCGCAATGTTTTTCCTTTTCATATTGAAGATAAAACATAGGACAACACAATACAATACAATACAGCAACAGGCCCTTCGGCCCAAAATATCTGTGGTGAACATAATGCCAAGATGTAACTGATGTAATCTCCCTGCACATGATCCTTATTCCTCCATTCCCTGCATATCGGGTGCCGACCCAAAAGCCTCTGAAATGACAATATAGTATTTGCCTCTACCACCATCCCTGGCAGCACATTCCAGGTGCCCAGCACTCTCTGTATAAAATACACCCACAACTCCTTTAAACTTTTCCCCTCTCACCTTAAGGCTACGCCCTCTAGGCCTTAACATTTCCACCCTGGAAAAGAGGTTCTGATTGTCTATCCTACCTATGCCTCTCATAATTTTAATATACGTTTAGTTTTTTTAGTTTAGTTTAGAGATACAACACAGAAACAGGCTCTTTGGCCCACCGGGTCCGCGCCGACCATTAATCCCCCCAACCCCCCCCTCACATTCACGTTATCCCACACCCACTAGGGACAATTGTTACATTTACCAAGCCAATTAACCTACAAACATGTACGTCTTTGGAGTGTGGGAGGAGACCGAAGATCCCGGAGAAAACCCATACGGTTACGGGGAGATCGTACAAACTCCGTACAGACAGCACCCATAGTGGGGATCGAACCTGGGTCTCGGGCGCTGCATTCGCTGTAAGGCAGCAACTCTATCGCTGTGCCACCGTGACCGTCTTTGATCGGCTCTCCCCTCAATCTCAGGAGTTCATGAAAAGCAATCCAAGTTTGAGGAAAGAAATCATCCTCAGACTGACACAGACTGGATGGGCTGAAGGATTCACATCCACAGTGCACTGGTTCACTGATTCTGTGTTGAAATGTTTGAAAAATTGATAAGTTGCTTTACTGTTGTGCCTTCCTGTCTGTCGCTTCGATTAGGTTGATCTACAACAGATTGTTGGTAATATCTATGCCAAGGAACTTAAAGCTATCCCTATTTCCACTTCAACCCCGTTGATGCAATTGCGACATGTATTCCACAACTCTTCCTGAAATTGATCCCGAGCTCCTTTATCTTGCTGAAATTTGGGGCGGCATGGTGGCACAGTGGTAGATTTGCTGTTTCTGCGCTGTATCTCTAAACGAAAAACTATATGTAACTAAATTGAGTGAGACGTTGTTGGCCTGACCCCATGGTCGCAAGCTCTCTATCTTCTTGCTGTACTCCATCTCGTCGTTGTTCAATGATGGGGCTCATGCTGTCGACTTCCCGCTGGTGAGCCCTGTCAAATGACTTCCTTCAGGCGAACGATGACAAACAGAGACAGCAGCAGGAATGTTGTGCCGCTGCCGATCGGAACGCCTGTTGATGTTTAGTAGAGAGTAGAGTGTTTAATTTGTTCATGATATATGTATTTTTATTTCTATTTATTTTTTACTGCACACTGAATGGACACTGGTTGACTAACGTTTTTTTGTTTCCTCTGGGTATGTGAGTACTCAGGAAAATGACAATAAAGATATACTATACTATACTATACTATACTATAATGCAACCTCAGTCGCCGCAGCTTGGCGCCAACCCGGAGCATTTGCCCTTTGTTGGGCGGGCACCTACAGAAGTCGAACCAGATGGCATCATTCTGCTGCAGACTTCCGCTGCCTCAAACGCAAGAAGAAGAAGTTGTTTGTGATCCGGCCCACCACAGTGGTTTCAAATCTGAATGGAGTTAGAAATAAATTTGGTGACACAGTAGTGAGTGTATAGAGTATAGTAGGGGAATGAGAAGGCATCCTTTTCAGGCATTGTGGAGGTTGTACTGTTATCTCTCTTCAATCATTGTGGTCGGTGAGTCAGAGGATCCAAGTGGCAGAGTGGTTTACTGACTCCGACAGGTGTCAGAGGTTAAGGGGAGAAGGCAGAAAAATGGGGTTAGGAGGGTGAGGTAGATCAGCCATGATTGAATAGTGGAGTAGACTTGATGGGCCGAATGACCTAATTCTACTCCTATACCTTATGACCTTACGACGACCAGGAGTTTAGAAGTGAGTTTGAATGGGATTATGGTGTTCAAGGCAGAGCTATATCTGATTCTGCATTCCGATACTGCATTTCATTGTCTCTGTACTGTACACTGCACAATGACAAAAAAAAACTGAATCTGAATCTGATAAACAGGAGTCCAGATGTAGGCATCCATGTGGTCTAGGCGTTCCAGAGATGAGTTTAGGGCTAAAGAGATGGTTTCTACTGTTCTCCTGTTGCCGCAGCAGACTAACTGGGGTTTATTAAAGCTGACTGGGAAGCTTGAGTTAATGTGTGCCATCACCAGTATCTCGAAGCACTTCATGACGGTGGATGTCAGAGCTAATGGACGGTGTTCATGAAGGCACGCTACCTTGCATTTCTTTGGTTCTGGGATGATACTAGTCTTCTTAATGGATAGATTACCATTCTTTGATATTTCGTCCCAAAATGTCACCTATCCATGTTCTTAATTTCATGTTTTTTATGTTATACGAGCAGAATTAGGCCATTTGGCCCATCAAGTCTACTACATCATTCAACCATGACTGTTCTATCTTTCTATCTCATCTCCATTCTCCTGCCTTCTCCTCATAACCGCTGACACCTATACTGATCATGAATATGTCAATCTCCACCTTAAAATTCACCACCCTCTGACAAGAAATTCCTCCCAATCTCCTTTCTAAAGGTATGTCCTTTTATTCAAAGATTATGGCCTCTGATCCTAGACTCTTCCACTGGTGGAAACAGCCTCTCCACATCACTCTATCCAGGCCTCCAGAGATGCTCCAAAGATGTCTGAAGAAGGGTCTCGATCCAAAACATCACCTATTCTTTTTCTCCAGAGATGCTGCCTGACCCGCTGAGTTACTCTAGCTTTTTGTGTCTATCTTCGGTTTAACCAGCATCTACAGTTCCTCCTTACACTTCCAGAGATGCTGCCTGACCTGCTGAATTGCTCCAGCATTTTATGTCCTTTTGTGTATTAACCAGCGTCTGCAGTTCCTTGCTTCTACATTCTGTTCTGTAGTGATACAGTGTGGAAACAGGCCCTTCGGCCCAACTTGCCCAAACCAGCCAACAAATCCAAGCTACACTAGTCCCACCTGCCCGCGTTTGATCCATAGCCCTTCAAAACTGTCCTATCCATGTACTTGCCTAACTGTTTCATAAACGTTGGTATAGTCCCTGCCTCAACTACCCCCTCTGGCAGCTTGTCCCATACACCCACCGCCCTTTCTGTGAAAAATATCACCCCTCAGGTTCCTATTAAATCTTACTCACCTCACCTTAAACATATGTCCTCTAGTCCTCAATTCACCTACTCTGGGCAAGAGTAGATCCACTCGATCTATTTTTTTTAATACATCTCTATAAGTTCACCCCTCATCCTCCTGTGCTCCAATGAATAATCCCAGCCCACTCAACCTTTCCCTATAGCTCAGACCCTCTAGTCTTGGCAACATCCTCGTAAATCTTCTCTGTACCCTTTCCAGCTTGACAACACGTTTCCTATAACATGGTGCCCAGACCTGAACACAATACTCTAAATGTGCCCTCACCAACATCTTTTACAACTGCAACATCACCTCCCAACTTCTACACTCAATATGACTTAATCAACCATCTGACTGATGAAGGCCAATATGCCAAAAGCCTTTTTGATCACTTTATCTAACTGTGACTCGACTTTCAAGGAACCATGCACTTGAACACCTAGATCCCTCTGCTCTATAACACTGCCCAGAGGCCTACCATTCACTGTGTAGATCCTACCCATGTTAGACTTCCCAAAATCTACATTTCTCTATATTAAATTCCACCAACCATTCCTCAGCCCACCTGGCTAATCGATCAAGATCCTGCTGCAATTGTTCACAACCATCTTCAACAATCTGCAAAACCACTCACTTTGTATCATTAGCAAACTTGCTAATCTTGCCCTGTATATTCTCATCCAAGTCATTGGTGTAGATGACACACAGTAATGGGCCCAGCACCGAATCCTGAGGCACACGCCTCCAGTCCAAAAAGCAACCTCTGAAGAAGGGTCTCGACCCGAAACGTCGCCCATTCCTTCTCTCCAGAGATGCTGCCTATCCCGCTGAGTTACTCCAGGATTTTGTGTCTAACTTCCACCATCACCCTATGTTTCAATCCATGAAGCCAATTTGCTATCCATTCAGCTATATCCCCTTGTATCGCATGCAATCTAACCTTCCAGAGCAGCCTACCCATGCGGAATCTTGTCGAAAGCTTTGATGTAGTCCATACAGTAGGTATGTTACAAAACCTACCTGAATCGTCATTGGGAATCTGCCCACAGCCAGGTCCGCGATTTTGGCGCTGTTTGGAGGGGGCGGGTTTAAAACGCGATTTTTACTAGGCTGTACTAATCGCAGATGTTCAGCCTAGTAAATCATTAACGAAAAATCGCTGCAAGACCCGGTCGCCAAAGGTATTATTAGTTTTATAGGCCTCGATAATATAGTTATAATAATTTTAAAATTACAGTCTCATTCCGCAACCTCTCGCAGCCCCAGGGTTTTATAAAGCAAACAATTAAAGGTATGTACCTTATTTTTACATTAAATGGGGCATATATATAACCCTATATATCAAGTTATCTATAGCGAGTAGTTCATTTTTGGGCTTTTTATATCCCGCAGTATTTTTCTCGGCATTTGAGGGCACTAATCCAGCGCGATGTCAACGTTCTAAACCAGCGCGTTCACATGAACCCACTAGAAAGCCGATTTAAATGGGCATTTATTTACAGCAATTGAACACTAAATTCCTTCCATTTGGCCTATAAATTAATGTAAATTAGATATAAAAATCATGTTATATTGTGAATTATTTGTGAATAATCTTTGGACACTTAGGCTATTTAAAAATGTTAAACTTTCCTTAAGAAATGGGCTTTTGACTATCCAAGATCACAGCTTTTTTGTAATGTCCATTGAAAATCAATAGGGAACAAGATGCTAATTTCCGAGTATGAAAATGGCCATAACTTTTTTAATACTTGAGATATGAAAGTGAATTTGGTGTCAAATTAAACTTATTGTTGTGCTTTATCTGATGGGATAAATTGCAGACTTGATTTTTAAAATCTCAAAATTTTGTAACATTGCTACATACAGTACATACAATATGTACCTCTGCCCTCATCAATCTTGTTGGTCAAAAACACCAACCAGATTTGTGATACACGACCTCCCATGTACTAAACCATGCTGACTATCCCTAATCAGCCCATGTTCGTCTAAATGCCTGTATATTCGGTGCTTTGTATTTTCAGCTGGTGAGCTGCCAGAGTAGAGTGAATTGATGACGTTGATTGTGTTTCCAATTGCGAGCTGAGTGAGATTGATTCTGTGGGCTTTGAGCGCTCTGGTCCCTTTCATCATGATGCACTGTAGGTATTCTTGTAGGATTCCCTTGTCAGATCAAGTCTGTTGCTGCTTCGCTGCCTGATTGCCTAATGATAGGGTCAGGATACCGTACCTTGCTGCACAAAATAAAATGGGTCACCTGTCAGGTCCTGCCCCAATAGTAAAGGCAATAATCGGATGACAATCAGCCAAGGAATGGAAAGAGAATTAAATATTTACCATTGAAAATCAATGAAAATTACTTATAATTGTTATTAGCGACTGACTGACATGATAAAGCACGAGCAGCAATAAGAGCAAAATGCTGCAGTTGCTGGAAATTCTCCAACAAAGATAGAAAATGTTGCAAGTGCTCAGAGAGAGTTGTATGAACAGGGAGAGAAAGAGTCGATGTTTCGGTAAAGGCTACTTCATTATTGGAAAATTGAAGAAAGAAACGTTTTCATCTGCAGAGATGAGAGGTGTGGGTGATCTTAGAGATGTTTCTTAAATCTTGAGGGCCGCTGATGGGATAGACAGTCAAATACTTTTTGCCCAGCGTAGGGGAGTTCAGAACTAGAGGGCACTAGAGTTTGCGGTGTGAGGAAATAAATTTAAGGGTGATGTTTTAGTTTAGTTTTGTTTAATCTATAAAGTTTTGTTAATCTACAAAGAATCATCACTTTAACAATGAAAAAAAACGAAGTCAGCACCAGCTACAACCTACGTCACCTGGCGACAACATACGTCACCTGGCGAGAACCTACTTTAACCTGGCGACAACCTACTACAGCACCTACGTCAGGAGAAGTCAAGCTACGCTCACTGGCATCAAACCCACTGTAGCCGACTGTCGGCAAAAATGGTTACAAATGTTGAAAATCCTGCGGTGGCCAGAAAGATGCCACGACTCTTTGGGCGACTGAGGAGACGACTCACGGCCATACAGGCAACAACCCGGCAACCATGTGGTGACAGCCTAGTCGACTGTAGTAGCCTAAAAAATCGCAGTGGGCCGAAGTGGAACAGGCCCATTAATGCTCAACAAGCAATCTCGACTGGCCTAAAGGAGGTTTAGTCTAGTTTATTATTGTCACCTGTACAGTGAAAAGCTTTTGTGTATCAAATGAAATAGTGAAGCATAGCAGAGAGTCATAGTCATGGATTGAAACAGGTCCTTCGGCCCAACTTGCCCACACCGGCCATGTTATCCCTACCTAGTCCCACTTGCCTGCGTTTCGCCCATATTCCCCTAAACCTATCCTATCCATGTCAAATTGCTTCTTAACCGTTGCGGTAATCCTTGCCTCAACTACCTCCTCCGGCAGCTTGTTCCATACACCCACCATCCTTCGTGTGAAAAAGTTACCCCTCAGGTTCCTATAAAATCTTGGCCCCTTCACCTTCCCAGAGGTCATAAGGTCATAAGTGATAGGAGACTATATAAGGCCATTTGGCCCATCAAGTCCGCCATTCAATCATGGCTGATCTATCTCTCCTATCCCCATTCTCCTGCCTTCTCCCCATAACCCCTGACACCCGTACTAATCTATCTACCTCTGCCTTAAAAATATCCACTGGCTCAGCCTCCACAGCCATCTGTGGCAAAGAATTCCACAGATTCACCACCCTCTTTGAGACTGGAACTGGTTGAGTAAATGGGTTGAGAGGAGAGCACAGAAGAGGAAGGATCTGGAGGAATGCTGTAATTCAATAGTTGTTAAAGCTTGTGATTTTTGATTTCTGGAATAAAGGCAATTCTATTTTTTGAAACAGCAAAGGAGGCAAAGGTTGAAGTGGGACTGCCGACAACGATAGATTAGTACTAGCGTGAGTCAGTGCTGTTGCAGATAAAAGTACGGAATGCCTGTGCTGATCCCCCAGGCCCTTCTATAATATTAACCACCTTTCTTACGCGATAATCCCTATTATTCTCCAAGAAGATAAAACACAGATATCTTGATTGATTCACTTGGGAATTTTAACAATCCTGTTTGAAGAATCTCAGTGTAAACAAGGCCTGGCCAAGAAAATATGAAATAAGTAAGAGTTGATCTTCAAATCCACAGCTGGTTAAGTTTCATGGTAGATCATGTATAATTTATTCAGTTGTGTTGTCGGCTATCATTTTACTGAAGTCCATGTATACAATATCGACAGCTCTGCCCTCATCAACTTTTTTGGTCATGTCTTCAAAAAACACAATCAGATTTGTGAGACACGACCTCCCACGTATAAACCCAAGCTGACTATCCCTAACCATCCCTTGTCTGTCTAAATGTCTGCATATCCTATCCCTCAGAATACTCTCCAGATGTTAAGCTCACTGGCTTACAGTTCCCAGCATTTTCCCAGCAGCCCTGCTTGAATAGAGGCACAACATTTGCCACCCTCCAGTTTTCCGGCACCTTTCCTGTATTTAAAGATGACTCGTAAATTTCATCCAGTGCTCCTGCAATTTCAATAGACAAAAGATAATAGGTGCAGCAGTAGGCCATTCGGCTCTTCGAGCCAGCACCGCCATTCACTGTGATCATGGGTGATCATCCACAATCCTGCTTTCTCCCCATATACCTTGATTCCGCTATGTTTAAGAGCTCTATTTAACTCTCTCTTGAAAGCATCCAGAGAATTGGCCTCCATTGCCTTCAGAGGCAAAGATTCCACAGATTCACAACTCTCTGGGTGAAAATGATTTCCTCATCTCCGTTATAAATGGCCAACCCATAAACTTTCTTAAACTTTCTTTAACTGTGGGTTCTGGTTCTGGACTCCCCAAGTCTTCAATTGTAGTTTCCCGCAATGTCCTCGGTTATATATAATCAGTCCTTGGAGATTTGTCTAACTTCATATACCTCTTGATAGTACCTTCAGCACCTCTTGATCACAGCTGCCTATACCTGTCCCTTGCATCTTTCTTGATTTTGACCAATGCCTCTATTTCTCTCATCAGCCAAGCTTCCTTATGTTTGCCTGCTTTGCCCTTCACTCTAACAGGGACGTGCATATCCTGAGCTTTTGTCAGCACACTTTTAAAAAACATCCCACTAGGCTGATGTTCCTTTCCCCTGAAAGAACACGCCCCAATCAATTTGAGCGAGACTTTCTCTCAAACCCTCAAAGTTGGCCTTACCCAAATTAAGTATTTTAACACGTGGGCCATCTCTGTCCCTATCCATAACTATTTTAAACCAAATCTAACAGTGGTCACTGGTCCCAAAAGGGTTCTCCATGAACACTTCATTCACTTGCCCTTCCCAATGTTCCAAGACTAGTTCAAGTGCCGCCCTCGCACGTGTGGGGCCCTCTCAGTTCAAGAAGTTCAAGAGAGTTTATTGTCGTGTGTCCCTGATAGGACAATGAAATTCTTGCTTTGCTTTAGCACACCAGAACATAGTAGGCACAAATACAGAACAGATCAGTGTGTCCATATACCATTGTATAAATATATACACACGTGAATAAATAAACTGATAAAGTGCAAATAAACTGATTATGGGCTATTAATGTTCAGAGTTTTGTCTGAGCTGAGTTTAATAGCCTGATGGCTGTGGAGAAGAGCTATTCCTGAACCTGGTCTTTGCAGTCTTCAGGCTCCTGTACCTTCTACCTGAAGGTAGTGGGGAGATGAGTGTGTGGCCCGGATGGTGTGGGTCCTTGATGATGCTGCCAGCCTTTTTGAGGCAGTGACTGTGATAGATACCCTCGATGGACGGGAGGTCAGATCCGATGATTCGGCAACTCGGCAAAGGACTTGAACAAATTAAGAGTAGGAGTAAACGGGTCCTTTTCACAATGGCAGGCAGTGACTAGTGGGGTACTGCAAGGCTCAATGCTGGGACCCCAGCTGTTTACAATATATATTAATGATTTGGACGAGGGAATTGAATGCAACATCTCAAAGTTTGAGGATGACACGAAGCTGGGGGGCAGTGTTAGCTGTGAGGAGGATGCTAGGAGGCTGCAAGGTGACTTGGATAGGCTGGGTGAGTGGGCAAATGCATGGCAGATGCAGCATAATGTGGATAAATGTGAGGTTATCCACTTTGGTGGCAAAAACAGGAAAGTAGACTATTATATGAATGGTGGCCGATTAGGAAAAGGGGAGATGCAATGAGACCTGGGTGTCATGGTACTCCAGTCATTGAAAGTGGGCATGCAGGTGCAGCAGGCAGTGAATAAGCGAATGGTATGTTAGCATTCATAGCAAAAGGATTTGAGTATAGGAGCAGGGAGGTTCTACTGAAGTTGTACAGGGTCTTGGTGAGACCACACCTGGAGTATTGCGTACAGTTTTGGTCTCCTGATCTGAGGAAAGACATTCTTGCCATAGAGGGAGTACAGAGAAGGTTCACCAGACTGTTTCCTGGAATGTCAGGACTTTCATATGAAGAAAGACTGGATAGACTCGGCTTGTACTGGCTAGAATTTAGAAGATTGAGGGGGGATCTTATAGAAACTTACAACATTCTTAAGGGGTCGGACAGGCTAGATGCAGGAAGATTGTTCCCGATGTTGGGGAAGTCCAGAACAAGGGCCCACAGTTTAAGGATAAGGGGGAAATCTTTTAGGACCGAGATGAGAAAAACATTTTTTACACAGAGAGTGGTGAATCCCTGGAATTCTCTGCCACAGAAGGTAGTTGAGGCCAATTCATTGGCTATATTTAAGAGGGAGTTAGATGTGGCCCTTGTGGCTAAAGGGATCAAGGGGTATGGAGAGAAGGGAGGTACAGGATACTGAGTAGGATGATCAGCCATGATCATATTGAATGGCGGTGCAGGCTCAAAGGGCCGAATGGCCTACTCTTGCACCTATTTTCTATGTTTCAATGTTTCTATGAATATGCCACAGTCGTTACAGACTTCATAAAGAAATATGTGGAGAACTGCATCCCTACAAAAACCTTCTGAGTGTTTCCCAATCAGAAACCTTGGATGAACTTTGAGATCCTCACTCTTCTGAAGACCAGACACCGGGCATTCATGTCTGATGATACAGAGGTCTACAAGAAGTCCAGATACGACCTTGGTAAGGTAATCAAAAAGACCAAAAGGGACCTGCTCCAAACTGGAGGATGAGACAGATGTTCGGCAGCTGTGGCGGGGCCTGAATGCAATCACTTCCTACAGGGCAAAACCAGGAGGCAGCTCAAATGTCGGCGAAACATCATTCCCTGATGTGCTCAATGCGTTTGATGCACACTTTGATGGGGAGAATACTGATGTGCCTTCCCGAGACCCCATTCGCTGTGATGGTATTTCAGTCTCAGTCACAGAGACCGACGTCAGGAAATCCTTCAGAGGGGTGAACCCTCGAAAAGCACCTGGTCCTGATGGTATACCCGGTCGTTCTCTTAAAACCTGTGCGGACCAACTGGCTGGAGTTTTTACAGACATTTCAACCTCTCACTTCTGAGGTCTGAGGTTCCCACCTGCTTTAAAAGGGCAACAATTATACCAGTGCCCAAGAAGAGTAAGGTGACGTGCCTCAATGACTATCGACCAGTGGCACTAATGCCGGTGGTGATGAAGTGCTTTGAGAGGTTGATCATGGAGCAAATCAACTCCTACCTCGACAAAAACCTGGACCCACTGCAGTTCGCTTACCGCCACATCAGATCAATGGTCCCTGAACATTGCCTAGTCTACAGACTCCAAACAGTCCTGGAGTTGTTCCTCTGCCCCCTCCCACAGTCCCCCTAGTCCTTACCTTTCACCCTATCAGCCGTTGCATACAACACATAATCCTCAGAAATTTTCGCCACCTCCAACGGGATCTCAACACTAGTCACATCTTCCCACCTCCACCCCTTTCCACCCTCTGCAGAGACCGTTCCCTCCGCAACTCCCTGGTTAACTCATCTCTTCCCACCCAAACCACCCCCTCCCAGGTACCTCTCCCTGCAACTGCGGAAGATGCAACACCTGACGCTATGCCTACTCCCTCAAATTTGTCCAGGGACCCCAACAGTTCTTTCAGGTAATGCAGAGGTTCACTTGCACCTCCTCCAACCTCATTTACTGTATGTGCTGTTCCAGATGTGGACTCTTATACATCAGTGAGACCAAACGTAGATTTGGTGGTCGTTTTGCTAAACACCTTCGTTCAGTCCGCCTGAACCTACCTAATCTCTCGGCTGCTAAACAATTTAATTCTCCTTCTCATTCCCCCACTGACCTCTCTGTCCCTGGTCTCCTCCATTATCAAAGAGAGGTTAAACATAAATTGGAGGAACATCATCTCATATTTCACTTGGACAGCTTACAGCGCAGTGGTATGAATATTGATTTCTCTAACTTCGTAACCCTGGCTTTCCTTCTCTCCCCATCTATCACCCACTCATGTCACACCAGCTTCTCGTTTTCACCCAACAAACGGGTAACTGGCCTGTTTCCATTTTCATCATTGCTTTTTTGCATCTCTGTCATTCGTTGTTGTTTATCTCTCTACATCATCTTCTATATCTCTTGTTTCCCTTGTCCCTAACCAGTTTGAAGAAGGGTCTTGACCCGAAACGTTAGCCATTCCTTCTCTCCACTGATGCTGCCTGTCCCGCTGAGTTACTCCAGCTTTTTGTGTCTGGAGCTGCTGGTGCAATTGAATGAATTGGGACGGCATCCACTGAAATGAAGGGAAGGTGTCTTGCTGTTGAACTTTCCTTCCCTTACTCTCCCCCCCATCCCACGCTCCCTGCTCCTCACTCACAATTTTCTTTCTCCAACCGCCGCCACCTGCTTCATATTAACTTTGGCCAGTGCCAAATAATTCCAGTTGCTACAACGGCAGTGGAATCCAGAGGCCAAGTCACAATAACAAATACTGAAATGCTCAGTTCCCAAGTGGGAACAGACAGCCACTCGGAAGCAGAAGGTCGCGGAAAATGACTAGAACAGATTGATCGCTGCCGATTCTCATCAAACCAACCAAGATAAACATCGTCCAATATTAAATCAGGGGTTACAGGACTTGGACGAGTCCCAGACTCACTCAATATCATAAGTTCATGTACTTAAGTTCTATGAACTTATGAACATGAGCAGAATTAGGCCATTTGGCCATTTATATCTACTCCGCCATTCAATCATGGCTGATTTATCTTTCCCTCTTAACCTCATGCTCCTACCTTCTCCCCCATAAGCCCTGACACACAAACTATTCAAGAATCTATCTATCTCTGCTTGGAAAATATCCATTGACTTGGCCCCCACAGCCTTCTGTGGCAATGAGTTCCACATTCATTTCCCTCAAAGGCAATTATCAATTACAGGGCAGTGATATAAGCATTCGGGCTGACATTTGGAGGGTGGGTGAGTGTGTACAGGGACAGATTCCACAAGGCATTCAAGCCTGGAGATTTTTGCTGTTACACAACACAATGTGAATATTGTATTTGCACGACTCAAATGCGAAGGCTTGCAAATCCCATC
The DNA here is from genome assembly GCF_028641065.1 of Leucoraja erinaceus. Classification (NCBI taxonomy): domain Eukaryota; kingdom Metazoa; phylum Chordata; class Chondrichthyes; order Rajiformes; family Rajidae; genus Leucoraja; species Leucoraja erinaceus. The sequence goes on from NC_073379.1 coordinate 56,094,500, forward strand.
CATCACCTGGATGCTGGTTACAAACACAAAAATACAAGAGTAACTTCACGGGTCAGGCGGCAGTTCTGCAGAACGTGGACAGGTGACATTTCAGGTCAGGAGCCAATATGGGGTGGGGCGCAGTGGAAAGCTGGAAGGGAGGAGGGGCAGGACCAAGCCTGGCAGGTAATATGTGAACACAGGCATGGGGAGGGTTGATAGGCAGATGGTTGGACAAAGGCCAGAATTGAAGAAATAGGTGAGACAAAAGGGTTTGAAAAGTTACAAATTTATGAATAGGAAATAATATAATTTGAGGAGGAGGGGAGAAATTGGTGCATCCAGGTGGGGCACAGAGGAGTGGGGGATGTGGAAATAAATGGAAGGGGGAGGGTGGGAGTTAGAGGTTATCTATATTCACATTCAACCATTACACTCCACCATTGCGTTTTAAGCTGCCCAAATGGAACATGTGATGCTGTTCCTCCAGTTTGTTTGCACGTGGCCTCATTCTGGCAATGGAGGAGGCCCAGGACAGAAAGGTCAGTGTGGGAATGGGAAGGGGAGTTAAAAATGGGTAACCAGGAGATCCAGAGATGGAGCTATGTCTCTCATTAACAGGTCTGCAGCCAGTGTGGTTTAGAATCTATCAATGGTCTCCTTCCTTGGGCAAACTCTCTGTGGAAATGCAGTGGTGAATATTTTGACAGGAGTACTGCAGTTGTATAAGACGTTGGTGAGACCGCATTTAGAATATTGTGTTCAGTTCTGGGCGCCATGTTAAAGGAAAGGTATTGTCAAGCTTGAAAGGGTTCAGAGAAGAATTACGAGGAAGTTGCCAGGACTAGAGGGTGTGAGCTATAGGGAGAGGTTGAGTAGGCTGGGTCTCCATTCCTTGGAGCGCAGGAGGATGAGGGGTGATCTTATAGAGGTGTATAAAATCATGAGAGGAATAGATCAGGTAGATGCACAGAGGAACAGAGGACATAGGTTCAAGATGAAGGGGAAAATATTTAATAGGAATCTGAGGGGTAATATTTTCACACAAAGTGTGGTAAGTGTATGGAACAAGCTGCCAGAGGAGGTATTTGAGGCTGGAACTATCCCAATGTTTAAGAAACAGTTAGACAGGTACATGGATAGTACAGGTTTGGGGGGATATGGACCAAGCACAGGCAGGTGGGACGAGTGTAGCTGGGACATGTCGGCTGGTGTGGGCAAGTGTTTACCTCACTGCATCACACCATGAATCTATGATCAATTGGGAATGGGCTCGCTTGATTTGCCCCAGTGCACCCGACCACGGAACAGGGCTATAAATGGGGTCAAAGAAAAGTCTACACAACATAATTCTAATAGCTTACTGGGTAGCTAATAGTAGTTTATTCTTTGCATCACAATGTAAAACAAAACCATTAAACCAGATTCATAAGTTCATGTGATAAGATCATAATTGGGCCATTAGGCCCATCAAGTCAACTACATCATTCAATCATGGCTGATCTATCTTTCCCTTTCAACCCCATTCTCCTGCCTTCATCCCATAACCCCTGACTAGCATATTAATCAAGAATATATCTATCTCTGCCTTAAAAATATCCATTGACTTGGACTCCACAGCTCCTAAAGTTGAGCCTTGCTCAACTGGATCCATCGATCCACCCCATGTTTTTGTTTTCATTCTGCTTTGCAGAGGTTCAAATAACTGAGCGTTAACCCTCCATCACCCATCTCCTAGGCAGGTGTGCATCGCATTTAGAGGGTAAGGGTGAGTGTGGACAGGGACAGATTACACATTGAGAAGTTGGGAGGTCATGTTGCAGACCTCCCAACATATGACGTTGATGAAGCCTCATTGTGTTCAGCTCTGGGCATCATGCTATGGGAAAGATGATGTTAAATTGGAAAGGGTGCAGAGAAGATTTATAAGGATGTTACCTGGACTCGAGGGTCTGAGCTGTAGGGAGAGGTTGAGTAGGCTGGGATCTATGGATCTATTCCCTGGAGCGCAGGAGGATGAGGGGTGACCTTACAGAGGCGTATAAAATCAAGAGAGGAATAAATCAGGTAGACGCACTGTCTCTTGCCCAGAGTAGGGGAATCAAGAACCAGAGAGCATAGGTTTAAGGTGAAGGGGGAAAGATTTTATAGGAATCTGAGGGGTAACTTTTTTACACAAAGGGTGGTGGGTGTATGGAATGAGCAGCTGGAGGAGTTAGTTGAGGCAGGGACTATTGCAATGTTTAAGAATCACTTGGACAGGTACATAGATTGGATAGGTTTAGAGGGAGATGGACCAAACACAGGCAGATGGAACTAGTGTGGATGAGACAAGTTGGTCATTGTGGGAAAGTTGGGCCGAAGTGCCTGTGTTCACATTGTATAACTCTATGGCTCTACGACTCTGTGGCCTCAGCTCTACACCCCTTGTCCTACAGTTTAATTTAGTACAAATGCACATAACTCAAAGTAATTAATATTTTGGCGAAAATAAGATTGAGGTGTACCTTCAGGTAGTCCTGTTTCCCCCACATCCCAAAAATGTGCAAGTTGGTAGGATAATCAGTAAATTAAATGTTAATTGTAAATTGTCCCATTCCTAGACTGACCTTTCATCCTGGGCCACATGCAAACTCTCAAATTAAATAGTAAATTACCCATAGTAGTGAAGCATCGTTTAGTTAGTTTAGAGATACAGCGCGGAAACAGGCCTTTTGGCCCACTGAGTCTGCGCTGACCAGTGATCCCCGCACATTAACACTATCCTACACACACTGGGGACAAGTTAACCAAGCTAGTTAGACTACAAACCTGTACGTCTTTGGAGCGTGGGAGGAATCCGGAGCTCTTGCAGAAAACCCACGTGGTCACAGGGAGAAAGTACAAACTCCGTACAGACAGCACCCGTAGTCTGGATCAAGCTCGCGTCTTTGGCGTTGTAAGGCAGCGACTCTACCGCTGCACCACCGTGCCGCCTGTGGAAGCCTCCACAGTCACAACAAATATTTGTGAATTCCACGCAGACAGCACCCGAGGACAGGATCAAATCTGGGTCATTAGGGCTCTGAGATAGCTACTTTACCTGTGGCCCACGACCGAGGAAGAACTAAGGGAAGGACTTGAACTTTTTTTTGCCTTCCATCACAGTGAGGAATGTGTAGGAGTCACTGTGGTGGGTGTTCATATTAAAATGTGTTTTTGAAGTGATCTGTTGCTTTTAATTGTCTGACTGACTTGGTCAATGAAATTCATCGTATGTTGCAAAACATACTTGGCGAATAAAGTGTGATTCTGATTCTGATTCTGATTCTGATTCTGATTCTGATTCTGATTCTGATTACTTGGTATCAGTTGGTATTCTTACTTGATATATTATTTATCACATGTATTGAGGTACAGTAAAATTCATTTTTGTATTCAGTTCAATGTATCACTATACATAAGCACTTCAATACATCTTACATAAGCATATCAGATACAGTATGTGTATAGCAGTAGCACAATGAGACACCGTTGCCAGAATTGGCTCCATTTTCACTTTTGTGCCAGTGCGCCATCTTTATCTCATGGAATGGACGGGGAGGGTTACTTTCACTGGGCATCTCCCATCAAGATAGATCTCACAGTGAGATTGCTTGCACACCAACACTGTTCTTGTGTGAATAAATAACAATAACTGCTGGAAGAAGACAACCATTCCGGCAGCCTCAGTGGAAGCAAAGGGATGGTCAATATTCAGGGCTGAGACCCTGCATCAGGACTGAGAGCTTACAAGAAAGATAGGCAATATATACTGGGTGGTCCTTGGGGAGAGAGGGAAAGTTTAACAAATCTTGGAAAGGATGTTATCAAAAAGTAGAGCAGCAAGTAAGTTGAGTTGAGACAAATTGATTTTATTGTCATGTGTTTTGTTCCCGAACAAGATTCTTTTCTCAATGACACAGCCCACAAAGTGAGATTATTCATGCACAGGGTCTCCTCTCTCAATAAGACTGTTCCTTCAATGAGGTTAAAACCATGGTGAGATTACCCTTCTCTCCAGAGATGCTGCCTGTCCCGCTGAGTTGCACCTGCATTTTGTGCCTATCTCTGATTTAAACCAGCATCTGCAGTTCATTCCTACACATGAGATTAGTTTAGTTTAGTTTAGTTTAGTTTAGTTTAGTTTATTGTCGCATGTATTGAGGTGCAGTGAAAAGCTTTTGTTGCGTGCTATCCAGTCAGCGGAAAGACAATACATGATTACAATTGAGCCATCCACAGTGTACAGATACATGATAAAGGGAATAATGTGAATAATGTTTATGGTGCAAAAAAACATTTAGTGCAGTAGAAACAATAGAATGAGAACAATAAGGGTGGGACACACAGAACCCATTGAAAAGAACAGGTTAGTCTAAGTGGGAAAGCATTGAAACCATTTGCAGTGGAGTTGTTGCAGAGAGTTTAGATATTTAGTTTTTAGTTTTAGAGATTCAGCACGGAAATAGGCCCTTCGGCCAACCGAGTCCGCACTGACCAGCAAACTCTGGTCATTAACACTGTCCAACACACACTAGGGACAATCTTACACATACATCATGCCAAATAACCTACAAACCTGCACGCCTTTGGAATGTGAGAGGACATGAAAGATCTTGGATAAAACCCACGTGGTAACGGGGAGAATGTACAAATTCCATGTAGACGGCACCCATAGTCAACCCGGCTCTCCGGCGCTGCAAGCGCTGTAAAGTAGCAACCCACCGCTGCCCCACTGTGGCTGCCTGTTTATTTTTGTTAATCTGCCCTTTGTCTCTCAGTATCCCACACACACTCCCTTTTTTTTAGTTTTACAGAATAACAAGAGACTGTAAATGCTGGAATCTGGGGCAATAAACAAACTGCTGGAAGAACCCAGCATTGTCATTGCCTACATGAATGCTGCTTGACTTGCTGAGTTTTGTTTTCCTTTTGACATCATCTGTTTTATGTTTTAGTACAAAGTCATGAAGGATCCTTAAGTAGCTTAGACACAAAACAGGATAGACACAAAACGCTGCCTGACCTGCTGAGTTACTCCAGCATTTTGTGTCTATCATTCATATGAACCAGAATTTGCAGTTCCTTTTTATTAGCTAATAAAACAATTGTTTAAAGACACGAAACAATCTTGGATAAAAGCCACCTTGAAATGAAAGAACAATACAACTTCAGGAGGAGGTCAGAAGGCAGATGTATCAAAACATTTTCCATTACAGTGTTTTTCTGCCCTTATTTTCAAACTTGTAAATCTTCAAAAAAACAAGTTCCTTCTATTTGATAAGTAATAACACAATAATGAAACAGCCATGACAATTTCCTAATTTTGTTTTGGCTAGCTTTGGACAGCACAGTGGCGCAGCGGTAGAGTTGCTGCATTACAGTGCCAGAAATCCGTGTTAGATCCTGACTGCTGGTGCTGTCTGTACGGAGTTTGTACGTTCTCCCCGTGACCTGCGTGGGTTTTCTCCGACAGCTTCGGTTTCCTGCCACACTCCAAAGACTTATAGGTTTGTAGGTTAATTGGCTTGGTAAATGTAAACATTGTCCCTAATGTGTATGATAGTGTTAATGTGCGGGGATCGCTGGTTGGCGCGGACCTGATGGGCCAAAAGGGCATGTTTCCGGGGTGTATCTCTAAACTAAACTAAAATTGGCTTGGTATTAATGTAAATTGGGATAGTGCTCGTCTACGGGATGATCGCTGGTCGATGCAATCTTGTTGGGCCGAAGGGCCTGTTTCTGTGCTGTATCTCTAAAGTCTTAAAGCTAACAGCAGGTCCAGCAAGACCTTTTTTGCAAGAGAGACTGCTTCTCAGAGAGACATTTTGCAGCGTGTTTTCTCCCAGTGAGACTGCTCTTCCAGTCTGGGTGTGCTCCCATCGATAGAGCTCTCACAAGACAGTCCTTCCCATTGACCTCCACCGAATGACACTGTTCTCACTGCCATGGACGGTGCATTGATGCAGCTCATAGAACTATTACCTCGCACCTTCAGCATTTTCAATGGATCAATGGTTTTTTATTATCACATGTACTGATGTACAGTGTAATTAGAGTCATAGAGTGATACAGCATGGAAACAGGCCCTTCGGCCCAACTTGCTCATACCGACCAACATGTCCCATCTACACTAGTCCCACCTAATTGCATCTGGCCAATATCCTTACTAACCTGTCCTATCCATGTACCTGTCTAAATGTTTCTTAAACTTTGCGATAGTACCTGCCTCAACTATGGCAGCTTTTTCCATACACCCACTATCCTTTGTGTGAAAAGACTGGTGTAAACATCCACCTTATTTCTTGATAGCTTTTTTTATAGAACTGGCGGTACCTTTTGGAGAACTTAGTGGATGAGGCTTATGAAAGGAAAAGGCTTCTTCTTCTTGCGTATAGCGTGCACAGCCTAAAGTTGTAGGCCAACTTGTTCTATTTGATCTTGATTGAGCACGCCGGATTGATTGCATTCGTCGAAACAAGGCGGACCACGTGAAGGTTGCAATCTTCCACCCCAGGAAAAGACTTAGATATGTAGAGTTGGCAGCAGGTTTTGAGCAGTGAGGATGGATAGCAAGTGTACGTCCGGTAGTGGTGGGTTGTAGAGGTTTCATAGCGAGATCGACCACGTCGCTATTTGGAAAGCTGGGAATTCGCAGACAGAGTTTGCTTCAGGCTGTAAAGCAAATGTCAGAGGCAGCAGAGCAAGGCAGTAGTCAGATTTGGTGGAGAAGAAATAGTGTCACTTGGGGGCAGAAAGGAAACTTATAACATGCAGTTTATCTTTTATGTTTCTCACTGCGCTTTTTTATATTGATTTGATTGTTTTGTTACTGTATTCCATTAATTTCTCCAGCAAGACCCTTGGGTCAACAGTTAACAATCATCACAGGGATTTTCCGCATGTCATGTCCGGATCTGTTGTAGACTATCTGACAGAGATAGTTTACTGTATGTAAACAGTAAATCTTTTACCATCATCTCACAGTATCACTAGATGACTGTGTTCAATGCATTCTGGATATTGAAAGGCTTGGATACAATGGATGTGAGGAGGATGTCTCCACTAGTGGGAGGGTCTAGGATCAAGTTCAAGTTCAAGTTACATTTATTGTCACATGCACCAATTGCTACAGTGAGATTTGAGTTACCGTACATCCATACGAATAAAAAGAACACAACACACGATCGAGTTTAACATGAACATCCCCACACAGCGGAATCAACATTTCCACTGTGAGGGAAGGCAATAAAGTTCAGCCAACTTCCTCTTTGTTCACCCGCGGTCGAGGCCTTTGAGCTCCCCGTAGTCGCCGTTATGGCGGCCTGATGTTCAGGCCCTATCGCCGGGATGATCGAAGCTCCGGCGTCGGAATGGAGGAACACACTCAGCGGCTTGGAGTTTCCGAATCGGCCGCTTCCCACCGGAGACCGCGGCTTCCGAAGGCCACAGGCTAAGCTGGATGGAGCTCCAACACTGGCGACCCCCGGCAAAGGATCCCAGGACTCCGCAATGTTAAAGTCAGTGCAGCCCACAGCTAGAAGTTCCGCAAACCACAGCTCCATGGTGTTGATCAGCAGGCCTAACACTCCAGAGCTTCAGCACAGGCGATCCCTGGCAAGGCATCGTCCCGCTCCGCGATGGAATTCAGTGCTGTGCCCCGCTGAAGCTCTGGCCATCTCCAGTAGGAAAGGCCACGGCAATCTAGTTGTTAGGCCACGAGGGGGGGGCGAAGATGTGACTCGGACGAAAGACGCATCTCCGTCCAGGTAAGTGACTGGGATTCCCCCTAATAATATCCCTCCCCCCCCCCCCCCCCCCCCCCACCTCCTACATAAAAAAGACTAAAGGGCCTGTCCCACGAGCATGCAACTACATGAGGCAAGCGCGACCTAACATAGTCGCTTGAGCGTACGGCCTCGCGGGGCCGGTCTCACTTCGATCTCCAGAGACGTATGGAGTTGTGCGGAGCTGGTCCCGACATCGTGCGGGGCTCCGGAAAACTGTACAGTGTTCCAAAATTCCACGCGGCAATGGCCTGCCGGCCCGCAGCCACATTGACGCTGTATGCACCGCCTCGACGGGCATACGCAGCATCTTGACGCCGCACGCAGTGTCTTGACGCCGTACGTCACGCGCAAACTTCCCGTGGACTTCACTCAAACTTTACGTCACTCACTCAACCTCCGCGCAATCGCTGCGTGGGCGAGTTGGGCCGAAGGGCCTGTTTCCATACTGTATCACTCTATGACTCTATGACTCAAACAAACGGTGAATCTTTGGTATTCACCAAAGATAGCTTTGGTGCTTATACAATTTAAACAAACTTGGATCTGTGGTTAATCTGTGGAATTCTTTGTCACAGGGGATGTGGAGGCTGTCAATTGATATTTTTCAGGTAGAAATCAATAGGCTCTTGATCAGTGCAGGTGTCAAGGGTGATAGGGAGACGGCAGGAGAATGGGGTTGAGGGGGAAAGATAGATCAGCCATGATGGGCCGAATGGTCTAATTCTGCTCCTATGACATATGAATTTATGTAAACAGTATCAAGATTTGTGAATTGAAGTTCAAATCTCTAAGCAGTAATTACCTCACAGCAGAGAACTACTCGTTGAGGCCCTGCACACAAAGTGCCGCCAAGGTCCAGCACCATCTTGCAGTTTAGGCTGATCAAGTTAATTCAGCACGGTGGCGCAGATGTAGAATTGCTGCCTTACATCGCCAGAGACCCGGGTTTGATCCTGACTATGGGTGCTGTCTGTAGGGAGTTTGCACATACACTCCGTGACCTGCGCAAGTTTTCTACGAGCTCCGATTTCCTCCCACGCTCCAAAGAAAGGGCTCAACAGTAGAGTTGCTGCCTTACAGCGCTTACAGCACCAGAGACCTGGGTTCAATCCTGTTGCTTGTCTGTACGGAATTTGTACGTTCTCCCTGTGATCATGGGTAATTAGTATGGGTTTTCTCTGAGAAATTCAGTTTCCTCCCACACTCCAAACATGTAGAGGTTTGTGGGTTAATTGGCTTGGTATAAATGTAACATAATTGACCCTAGTGTAGGATAGTGTTAATGTGCAGGGATCACTGGTCGATGCGGACTTGATGGTCCAAAGGGTGTGTTTCAATGCTGTATCTCTAAACTAAATTAAAGTGAAGATATAGACAATAGACAATAGGTGCAGGAGTAGGCCATCCGGCCCTTGAAGCCAGCACCGCCATTCAATGTGATCATGGCTGATCATCCACAACCAGTACCCCGTTCCTGCCTTCTCCACATATCCCCTGACTCCGCCATCGTTGAGAGCCTTATCTAGATCTCTCTTAAAAGTATCCAGAGAACCGGCCTCCACCGCCCTCTGAGGCAGAGAATTCCACAGACTCACAACTCTCCATGTGAAAATGTGTTTCCTCGCCATTCAAAATGGCTTACCCTTTATTCTTAAACTGTGGTCTCTGGTTCTGGACTCCCCCAACATTGGAAACATGCCTCTAGTGTGTCCAAACCCTTAACCCTTAATAATCTTATATATAAATTCCCTCTCATCCTTCTAATTTCCAGAGTATACAAGCCCAGCCGCTCCATTCTCTCAGCTTATGACAGTCCCGCCATCCCGGGAATTAACCTTGTGAATCTACACTGCACTCCCTCAATAGCAAGAATGTCCTTCCTCAAATTTGGAGATCGAAACTGCACACAGCACTCCAGGTGTGGTCTCACTAGGGCCCTGTACAACTGCAGAAGGACGTATTTGCTCCTATACTCAACTCCTCTTCTTATGAAGGCCAACATGCCACTCGCTTTCTTCACTGCCTGCTGTACCTGCATGCTTACTTTCATTGACAGATGAACAAGGACCCCCCAGATCACGCTGTACTTCCCCTTTTCTCAACTTGACACCATTTAGATAATAATTTGCCTTCCTGTTTTTGCTACCAAAGTGGACCTCACATTTATCTACATTAAACTGCATCTGCCATTCATCTGCCCTCTCACCGAACCTGTCCATGTCACCCTGCATTCTCATAGCATCCTCCTCACAGTTCACATTGCCACCCAGCTTTGTGTCATCTGCAAATTTTCTAATGTTACTTGTAATCCCTTCATCTAAATCATTAATATATATTGTAAATAGCTGCGGTCCCAGCACCGAGCCTTGCGGTACCTCACTAGTCACCGCCTGCCATTCTGAAAAGGGACTGTTAATCCCTACTCTTTCCTGTCTGCCAAACAATTTTCTATCAATTACAGCACTCTACCTCTACCTCCCCCCCCCCCCCCCCCCCCCCCCCCCCCCCCCAATACCGTGCCCTAATTTTGCACACTTATCTCCTATGTGGGACCTTATCAAATACTTTCTGAAAGTCCAGGTACACTACATCCACTGGCTCTCCCTTGTCCAGTTTCCTAATTACATCTTCAAAAAATTAAAGATTAGTCAAGCAGGATTTCCCCTTCGTAAATCTATGCTGACTCGGACCGATCCTGTTACAGCTATCCATATGTGCTGCTATTTCATCTTTTATGTCAAATGGGATAGTGGAGGATGGAGTTAAAGGGAAAGGGTTTCTTAAATGTGTGAGCGTAGAGACAGAGGGGTGTAAAATGAAGGTAGAAGCAATAGGTAGCAAGGTGAAAAGTAAAAGTGGCAGGCCGCCAAATCCAGGGCAAAAATCAAAAAGGGCCAATTTGCAGCATAATAGTATAAGGGGTAAGAGTGCTGTAAAAACAAGCCTGAAGGCTTTGTGTCTCAATGCAAGGAGCATTCGTAATAAGGTGGATGGGTTGAATGTGCAGATAGCTATTAATGACTATGATATAGTTGGGATCACGGAGACATGGCTCCAGGGTGACCAAGGCTGGGAGCTGAACATCCAGGGATATTCAATATTCGGGAGGGATAGACAGAAAGGGAAAGGAGGTGGGGTAGCATTGCTGGTTAGAGAGCAGATTAACGCAATAGAAAGGAAGGACATTAGCTTTGAGGATGTGGAATCGATATGGGTACAGCTGCGAAACACTAGGGGGCACACAGTTCACTCACTCGTGGCTTGTGGACTCACAGTTCACTCACTCGTGGCTTATGGACTCACAGTTCATTCACTCACGGCTTGTGGACTCACAGTTCACTCACTCATGACGTGGACTCACAGTTCACTCACTCACGGCTTGTGGACTCACAGTTCACTCACGGCTTTCACTCACTCACGGCTTGTGGACTCACAGTTCACCCACTCACGGATTGTGGACTCACAGTTCACTCACTCACTAACGGCTTGTGGACTCACAGTTCACCCACTCACATCTTGTGGTTCACTCACTCAGCCACGGCTTGTGGACTCACAGTTCACCCACTCACACGGCTTGTGGATACACAGATCTCTCAGCCACAGCTTGTGGACTCACAGTTCACTCAGCCACAGCTTGTGGACTCACAGTTCAGTCAGCCATGGCTTGTGGACTCATATTTCACTCACTCATGGCTTGCGGACTCACAGTTCTGGACTTAACTCTCACTCACGGCTTCTGGGCTTCTGGGTTGACTGACTCACGCCCGACATCTGGACTCATGCCCGGACTCCGGGGCTTTATTCTCCTCGCCTCCGGAAGGGGCATTACCTTCACGGCGACTGACAGGCGAAAAGAGCAATCTGCTGATCTCACGGTTTTTTGAACCTTCATAACTTTTGTAATATTCCACCGATTGGAACAAAGCATGGTGCACTTGGAACAGAGGAGAACGGTGAGTAAGGTGGCAAAAAAATCCTAGTGATATACGGTACCACTTTTGTGCAAATTTAAAAACAACGCAGACCGGAAGAGGACAAGATGAGAGCAGTTTTAATAATAGTATAAATAGATACTCAGATCCCTGAAATTGAGCAAGCAACTGGTAGAGAGGGAAGATTGATGAGACTGAGCTATGGTTCATACAAGAAATATAGTTCAGAATTTCAAGTATCAGAATTAGGCCATTCGGCCCATCAAGTCCACTCTGCCATTCAATCATGGCTGATCTATCTTTCCCTCTCAACCCGATTCTCCTGCCTTCTCACCATAACCCCTGACACCCGCACTAATTAAGAATCTCTCTATCTTCTTCTTAAAATGATTCATTGACTTGGCCTTCACAACCATCTGTGGCAATGAATTCCTCAGATTCACCACTCTCTGATTAAAGAAATCAGTAGAAATATCGTCTTCACATCCACTCTATCCAGGACTTTTGCTATTCGGTAAATTTCAATTAAGTCCCCCAGTGAATACAGACCCAGTGCCTTTAAATACTCATCATAACCCAATTATTGCTGGGATCATTCTCGTAAATCACCTCTTGATACTCTCCAATGCCAGCATATCCTTCCTCAGATATGGGGCCCAAAAACCTCTCACAATACTCCAAATGCAGTCTGAACCCTGCCTTATAAAGCCACAACATTGCATCCATTTTTTTCTCCCTATTCCCCTCAAAATAAATACTAGTTGAGTCTGATGAAGGGTCTCGACCCGAAACTTCACCCATTCCTTCTCTCCAGAAATGCTGCCTGTCCCGCTGAGTTACTCCAGCATTTTGTGCTTATCTTCTGGTTAAGTCATAGTTGGGTTAAAATATTTGGGTAATTTTCAGAATTGAACTTTGGTTTAAATACTTAACCAGCTCGAGATTACCACCACCAGTGGGAATCGATTCTTGATATTGCCTTCAAAGGGAGCTACACCTCCAGAATGCAATACCTTTAGGGGGCGCCGTCCTGTATGGTATGGCTGCCCAGCCAGCAGCTGTCTGTCTTTTCATCTCTTTTTAAACATTTTTAGTTAGTTAAAGTGTTTTTGTTATGGAGTTCTAGTCTTTTTTATGTGGGCGGTGGGGGGGGGGGGGGGGGGGGGGGGGGGGGGGGGGGGGAGTGGAACTGCTCAGAACCTCGGCTTCGGCGGCGGCACAGCGCTGGAGCGCTATTGAGGAGCAGGTGATGCCTTGCCCGGGTCGCCGCGCTGGAGCTCCGGTGAACTGAAGACCGCTGAGTAAAAACATTGCGGAGCTGCGGGTCTGCGGAGCGGCCAGCCGCGGGCGGCGGCGCTGAACGTTTCACCGGGAGCCTGGGATCTCGCGACGAGATCGGCAGTAGTGGAGCTCCATCGGCGCGGCCTTGTTGGCTTCGGAAGCCGCGGTCTCCAGTAAGGAGGCGGCCGTTCCAGCTGTCCCAAGCCGCTGAGAGGATTCTCCCGACGCCGGAGTACCATCACCCGGCGAGAATGGCCTGGAACATCGGGCCTCCGTAGCGGCGACTGCGGAGGCCTCGATAGGCCCGACTATGGGTGGAAATGGGGATGGGGACTGGACTTTGTGCCTTCCCTCATAATGGAAACGATTGTGGGGAGATGTTTTTTATGTTAAAGTTCTTTATTATTGTTATGTCTGTATTCTTTTTTTATGTGCTGCATTGGCAACAAGAATTTCACTACACCTAGGTGTATTGTAATTGTAATTGTAATTGTAAATCTTTATTGTCATTTCCTGAGTATTGGCATACCCAGAGGAAACAAAAAAACGTTGCTCAACCAGTGTCCATTCAGTTTGCATTAAAAAATAAATAGGAATTAAAATTAAAAAATACATGTCATGAACAAATTTAACACTCTACTAAACATTCAACAGCCGTTCCGACCGGCAGCGGCACAACAGTGGCTCTGCTGCAGTGTGGGGGTTTGTGCGCGATACTTGGCAGGGGGCAAAGTCCATTTAACAGTCTTATAGCCTGTGGGAAGAAGCTGAGGAGCATCCTGCTGGTTTTGCAGCTAATGCTCCTGTACCTCTTCCCAGATGGGAGGATGGAGAAAATGTCATGCGATGGGTGGTAAGGGTCTTTGATGATGGAGATGGCTCTGTTGATACATCTCTTCTTGTATATGTCCAGCAGGAAGGGGAGTGGAGCACCAATAATCCTGCTTGCGGTCTTCACTATCCTGTCCAGTTGGTGCCGTTCGTACGCCTTGCAGCTCCCGAACCAGGAAGTGATGCCGTATGTCAGTGTGCTCTCGACAGTCCCCCTATAAAAAGTCCGTAGGTGTGTGGTGGGGAGGCCTGCTTTACATAGTCTTCGGAGAGGGTGAAGTCGCTGCTGGGCTCTCTTGACCAGAGCTGTGGTGTTGGCCGTGGACGTCAGGTCATCAGACAGATGTAGTCCTAAGAACTTTATGCTGCTGACCCTTTCCACGTCAGCTCCGTCGATGTGCAGAGGTGTATGGTGTTGCTTCCCCGCCCTCCTGAAGTCAACCACCATCTCCTTAGTTTTTCCCACGTTAAGAATGAGGTTGTGGGATTTGCACCAACCTGTGAGCAGCTCCACCTCCATCCTGTACGCCGATTCATCATTGTCACTGATGAGACCCACTACTGTTGTGTCATCAGCGAACTTGTTGATGAAGTTGTTATTGAGTCTGGCAGTACAGTCGTGTGTCAGCAGACTAAACAGAAGGGGGCTTAGGACACAGCCTTGGGGTGAGCCAGTGCTCACGGCTATGGTTTTTGATGTCCTACTGCCCACCCTGACTGTCTGCTGCCGTTGCGACAGAAAGTTCAGGACCCAGCTACATGTGCCAGCATCAACCCCCAACAGCTCCAACTTCTCCACCAGCTGCTGCGGAATGATTGTATTGAAAGCAGAGCTGAAGTCTATGAAGAGGATCCTGGCATAGGTATTTTTCCGATCGAGATGTGACAATACGAGGTTCAGTGTTGTTGAGACTGCGTCCTCTGTGGATCGGTTGGCTCTGTAGGCGAACTGCAGTGGGTCTAGGTCGGCAGGTAGACTATTTTTGATGTGCTGCATAACTAGTCGCTCAAAACACTTCATTACAATGGGTGTTGGAGCCACTGGTCGAAAGTCATTATGGCAGGCTGGGTTTGGTTTCTTCGGGACAGGGACGATGGTGGCACTCTTAAAACAGTTCGGCACTACTGCCTGGCTGAGTGAGATGTTAAAAATGTCTGTGAAGACATCTTTCAGTTGCTCGGCACAGTCTCTTAGAACGCATCCAGAAGAATGTAACTAATAAAGAAACCTTTTAACCTTTGGACCTTTGATCAAGGTAGCCAGTGTTACAAGCACTGTTGTGGGCTAGCATGCTGACTTCCTATGCCAATCTTTCAACTACTTCTGTCAGTTAGGGTGGTGAAGCACAAACCTCTCAGCAAATTGTAGAACCATGCCAGTTTCCACTTTAACAACAACATCCCAAACCTTATTTCCAAATCCTACCTTCCTTTGCCGGCATTTATTCCCATCAGCGACAATCTTTTTATTCTGAAGGTATTCCGTATGTGGAATGAGCTGCCAGAGAAAGCTAGAGAAGTGGTTACAATTACAACCTTTAAAAGACATTTTGACAGATAAACAGACAGGAAAGGTTCAGAAGGGATGTGTGCCAAATGCAGGCTATTGAGACTAGAACAATATTTTAAGGTCGGAATGGACAATTTGTGCTTTAGGGTCTGTTTCCATGCTGTATAGCTCTATGGCTCTACCAACAGGAGTGCAACAACAACCATCTCAGGTGTAGACTTAGTTTACATAGAAACATAGAAACATAGAAAATAGGTGCAGGAGGAGGCCATTTGGCCCTTCGAGCCAGCACTGCCATCCATTCATGGCTGATCATCCCCTATCAATAACCCGTGCTTGCCTTCTCCCCATATCCCTTAACTCCACTAGCCCCTGGAGCTTTATCTAACTCTCACTTAAATCCATCCAGTGGCTTGGCCTCCACTGCCCTCTGTGGCAGGGAATTCCATAAATTCACAACTCTCTGGATGAAAAAGTTTTTTCTCACCTCAGTCTTAAATGACCTCCCCTTTATTCTAAGACAGTTTAGACATACAGCACAGACACAGGCTCTTCGCCCACCGAGTCCGCACTGACCAGTAACCCCTGCACAAGAACATTATCCTACACACACTAGGGACAATTTACATTTATACCCCGAGCCAATTAACCTACAAACCTGCACGTCTTTGGAGTGTGGGAAGATCTCGGAGAAAACACATGCAGGTCACGGGGAGAACATACAAATGACCGTACAGACAGCGCCGTAGTCGGAATCGAAGCTGGGTCTCCATCGCTACATGCACTGTAAGGCAGCAACTCTACCGCTGCACCACCCTGCTGCTACTTGCTCGGGGCCAATCCACATGTTCTCAATCACAAAGTGATGGGGTGACTCAGCGACTCAGGGAGCATATCTGGAGGACTTCGAGAGGCGATGTTTTTGGTCAGGACCCTTCTTCAGACTGAGGAAGGGTCCCGACCCGAAACGTCGGTTACCCATGCCCTCCTGAGATGTTGCCTAACCCGCTGAATTACTCCAGCACTTTTGCGTTCTGCATATGATTCAAGCAACTACAGTACCTCTTGTCAGTTACCACAATATACTGCTTCCCGTCCACTGGCTGTGATCTCCATAGAGAATGCCACTCGATATCCCAGATACCAAACGCCCGAAATAGGCACCAACCTGGGATCTATCACTGCAAGATTTTGCCAGGAAGATGGGGGATGTAGTACTTTAAGGATGTTCACCAAAACATACTTGTAACAAAGATAGACCTCTTAAAGATAGCAGAGTCAGGAGATGTGGGGAGAAGGCATACTGATTGTGATACTGATTGGGATATTGATTGTGGATGATCAGCCATGATCACTGTGAATGGCAGTGCTGGCTTGAAGGACCGAATGGCCTACTCCTGCACCTATTGTCTATTGTCTATTGTCTAAAATTATCAAAACATCTGGAAAAAAAAGGTAAACATTTTCAAAGAAATGTGGATGCTTTATCATCCAGCAGCTGTATCAAATCCAAAATGTCCAATGTTATCTGAGCTTTCCACATATTGTGAAATATAAATAGAGTTATTCCAGGGTTCTGAAGTAACTGTGGTAAAGCAGGCTTTGTAGGTAGGTGCAATGCCATATAAGCCCAATATTTCTTCTTTTGGCAACATTTTTCATCAGAGGATAACTAACAGCATATTGAGTGAATGCATTCTTTTCGAGGCAGCGTATAAAAATGGTCATTCACTGTTTGAAATGTATAAATAGTAATGGCCTACATCTAAGTTAGGCTGGATGTGACCGATTGATAGACATTAGAACAAACAGAACAAGTATCTCAAAAGTTCAGCATTGGCTTGAATTCAATGAAGTGGGAAAAATGAACGTACTGAACGTGTTGTCATTGAGGAATGTTGGAATGCTCTGTGAATTGGAACTGAATGTGCTGAAAATTTAACTGAAACTCCATGCTTTCCCCGTAGAGTTGGAGGGGGGTAGGGAGGGGGGGGTTGGGGGGGCAGGTGCTGGCTAAGGTCCAGTGTGAAGTTCAGTGAGTTTATTGTAATGTAAAACGATATATTGAACACAAGACGGTCTATTTTTATTTAAACTTAACTGGAGATTTTTTTTTTGTCATCGTTTTCAGGGGGTCATGGGAAAAGATAGCCGGGTGAGGAGAGGAGAGGGCAGGAGAGGAGAGGAGAGGAGAGGAGAGGGACGACGGTTCCCGGGAACTGCTCCAGTACATCGAGCGCGTGGGCCAATCGAACTTTGGACTCTGGATAATGGCGCTAAAGCAAAGACCTGTGCAAGATTTCATTTGGTGATTTTAGCTCTGCATTCAACACCATTGTGCCAGAGCTACTGCACTCCAAACTTTCCAAGTTGACTGTGCCTGAACTCCTCTGGATCACCAGCTTCCTGACAGACAGGAAGCAGCATGTGAGGCTGGGAAAGCACATCTCGGACCCGCAGACTCTCAGCATAGGAGCACCACTTGCATACTCTCCCCTCCCCTTTCTCTCTCTCTACACCAACGACTGCCCCTCCACTGACTCCTCTGTCAAGCTTCTCAAGTTTGCGGATTACACAACCCTGATTGGACTGATCCAGGATGGGGAGGAATCTGCCTACAGACAGGAAGTGACACAGCTGGTGTCCTGGTGCCATCGCAACAACCTAGAGCTCAATGCTCTCAAGACAGTGAAATTGATTGTAGACTTGAGGAGAGCTCCCCCTCCCCTCACTCCACTCACCATCAACAACATCACAGTCACATCTGTGGAGTCTTTTAAGTTCCTGGGAACCATCATCTCCAAGGACCTTAAATGGGAGGCCACCATCGACTCCACAGTCAAAAAGTCACAACACAGGATGTACTTCCTGCGGCAGCTGAGGAAGCACAATCTGCCACAGGCAATGATGGTCCAATTCTACACGGCCATCGTAGAGTCTGTCCTCACCTTCTCCATCATGGTCTGGTTTGGCTCAGCCACCAAGCACGACATCCGGAGGCTGCAGCGAATCGTTCGATCAGCTGAGAAGGTTATTGGCTGCAACCTTCCCTCCATTGACGAACTGTACACTGCAAGGGCCAGGAAGCGAACGGGCAAGATCATCTCTGACCCCTCTCATCCTGGCCACAAACTCTTTGAATCACTTCCCACAGCCAGACATAAAACCAGCTTTTTTTCTACGAGTAGTAGTACTCAATAACCAAAAACCTGTAGCCTCCTTTTGCTCTGGTATTTTATTTAATTCACATGTTTAATTGATAATGTTTTATTATTAATGTTTAATGTTTTATGTGTAATTCCTAACTGTCACTGTATGTCATGTTGTCATTTGCGGGTGGAGCACCAAGGCAAATTCCTTGTATGTGAATATTTGGCCAATAAACTTATTCATTCATTAATTAAAGATGGTGGCACATGCATGTGTAATATATGCAAATAGAATTTCACTGTGCAGTTGCATTTGTGACAAATAAAGAACTACTGACGATTGACTTTTGCCAGGGAGAAGATGACAAGAGCTCTTCTTCTCGAACCGTTGCATTCCAATTAGTTAAAGTCAACATCCCCATCAGTGATGGCCCATTCGCATTCCCTTAACTCCAAAGGATAGGTTTAGGTTTAAATTTATGTGTACTGAGGCACAGTGAAAAGCTTAGTTTTTGCACGCTATCCAATTGAGTCAAATCACACAATGTATAAATGCAATCAAGCCAGAATGTAGTGCACCATTTCTGATGTCCACAATGGGGTAGAGGTGAATGAAACAATACCCAAGCTAAAGGGAAGGCCGTTTGGAATCCTGATCACAGATGAGAAGAAGCTGTTCCTCAGTCTGGTGGAGTACACTTTCTAACATGTATCTTCTGCCTATCGGGAGCAGAGAGAATGAGTGACTGGTGTGGGAAAGGTCTTATGAGTAGAGAGAACCCAGGGATCTATAGGCCGATGAGCTGCAGTTGGTCTAATTAAATATCTTGTTTGTGCTGATCATCTCATCCCATCCAGGAATGTGGATGGCATCCACATATTTTTGCATTCAACAGGTGTGGTTTCATTATCCATTATCCATTATCTAGCACTCTGGTGCCAGGAGAACAGCCTCCTCTTGAACATCAAAAAAACGAAGGAGCTGATCATGGACTTTAGGAGGGCACATCATCCGAGGACATACACTCCATTGAGTATAAATGGGGATCCTGTGGATAGGGTGAACTGTTTTAAATATCTGGGAGTCCACATCTCTGAGGATATGACATGGTCATCACACGCCTCAGCACTGGTGAGTAAGGCAAGGCAGCGCCTTTACCACCTCAGGCAATTGAGGAAATTCAGAGTGTCTCCGAGGATCCTCCAGTGCTTCTACGCAGCGGCGGTGGAAAGCATCTTGTCCGGGAACATTACCATCTGGTTCGGGAATTGCTCTGCCAAGGACAAGAAGGCTCTGCAGAGAGTAGTGCGTTCGGCCGAACGCACTATGGGAACTTCATTCACCCCCCTGCAGGAACTATACAACAGGAGGTGCAACTCCAGAGCAAACAAAATCATGAGAGACTTCTTCCACCCCTGCAACGGACTGTTCCAGCCGCTACGGTCAGGCAAACGCCTCCGTTGCCATGCGGTGAGAACGGAGAGGTTGAGAAGGAGTTTCTTCCCAGAGGCAATTCGGACTGTAAACGCCTTTCTCACCAGGGACTAACAGTACAGAACGTTTTTCCTTCTATTATTTATTATGTAAAATAATATGTGTGTTATGATTGTGTTTATAATTTGTTTGGATGTTTTGTTGTTCCGCGAGCATTGCCACTTTCATTTCACTGCACATCTCGTATGTGTATGTGACAAATAAACTTGACTTCACTTGACTTGACTTGACTTGGAAGCAAGAATTAAATCAAACATATTGCAATCACCAACAAATAATCCCACTTCTGACAAAGTGATGGGAAGTTATTGATGAAACAGCAGAAGATGGTTGGGATATAGGCATTGCCTTGTGTTACTGAGTAATGTAAATGTCAGATGCTCCTATTTTTTTAATCTTCATCAATGACACTGTGAAACCTTCCCATTTTAGACAATAGACAATAGACAATTAGATTAGATTCGTTTATTGTCATTCAGACCTTTCGGTCTGAACGAAATTCTGTTTCCCTGCAGTCATACATATGATTAAAAAAATGACAAAAACACACAATCAACACAAATTTAACATCCACCACAGTGAGTTCACCAAATACCTCCTCACTGTGGTGGAAGGCAAAATCTTAAAGTCTCTGGCTCTTCCCTCTTTGTTCTCCCTCTGCGCCGAGGCGACGGTTCAAACTCCGCGGGTGGTCGCTGCCTCGCCACAGCCTCGGGGCCGAGCCAGGTCTCCGCCGCTGCCGCCGCCGCCGCCGCCACAGCTCCGGTGCCGAGCCAGGACGCCGCTGCTGCCGCCTCGGTGCCGGGTCAGGTCTCCGCCGCCGCCGCCACAGCCTCGGTGCCGAGTCAGGTCTCCGTCGCCTCTGCCGCCACTACAGCTCCGTTGCCGCCAGCTAGGCCTCGGCGCAGACGGAGACGGGGGATACGACCGAAGAAAAGTCGCATCCCCCGAAGGAAGAGGCCAAAACATTGTTTCACCCACCCCACCCACACACACACAATAGGTGCAGGAGTAGGCCATTTGGCCCTTCGAGCCAACAATGTGATCATGGATGTTCATCCCCAATCAGTACCCCGTTCCTGCCTTCATTTCCCATATCCTGTGACTCCGCTATTTTTAAATGCCTATCTACCTCTCTCTTGAAAGCATCCAGAGAACCTGCCTCCACTGCCTTCTGAGGCAGAGAATTCCACAGAATCACCACTGTCTGTGAGAAAAAGTGTTTTCTCGTCTCCTTTCGAAATTGCTTACTCCTTATTCCTTACTCCTTATTCTTAAACTGTGGACCCTGGTTCTGGACTCCCCCATCATCGGGAACATGTTTCCTGCCTCTAGCGTGTCCAAGCCCTTAACAATGTCTCAATGAGATCCCCTCTCATCTTTCTAAACTCCAGAGTGTGCAAGCCCAGCTGCTCCATTCTCTCAACATATGACAGTTCCACCATCCCGGTAATTAACCTTGTGAACCGTTGCTGCACTCCCTCAATAGCAAGAAGGTCCTTCCTCAAATTAGGGGACCAAAACTGTACACAAAACTGTACACAATGCTCCAGGTGTACACAATACTCTTTCTACGGCACTATACAACTGCAGAAGGACTATTAATGGTAAAGACATCAGAAAGGATGAGAAAAAGGTATTTCAATCAAAAATAAATTGCATACAAAATGTGTACAAAGGAACTGGACAATAATACCAGTGCCCAAGAGGATGCTAGGAGACTGCAAGGTGACTTGGATAGGCTGGGTGAGTGGGCAAATTTTTGGCAGATGCAGTATAATGTGGATAAATGTGAGGTTATCCATTTGGTGGCAAAAACGGGAAAGCAGACTATTATCTAAATGGTGGCCGATTGGGAAAGGGGGAGATGCAGCGAGAACTGGGTGTCATGGTACACCAGTCATTGAAGGTAGGCATGCAGGTGCAGCAGGCAGTAAATAAAGCGAATCGTATGTTGGCTTTCATAGCAAGAGGATTTGAGTATAGGAGCAGGGAGGTTCTACTGCAGTTGTACAGGGTGTTGGTGAGACCACACCTGGAGTATTGCGTGCAGTTTTGGTCTCCAAATCTGAGGAAGGACATTATTGCCATAGAGGGAGTGCAGAGAAGGTTCACCAGACTGATTCCTGGGATGTCAGGACTGTCTTATGAAGAAAGACTGGATAGACTTGGTTTATACTCTCTAGAATTTAGGAGATTGAGAGGGGATCTTATAGAAACTTACAAAATTCTTAAGGGGTTGGACAGGCTAGATGCAGGAAGATTGTTCCCGATGTTGGGGAAGTCCAGGACAAGGGCTCACAGCTTAAGGATAAGGGGGAAATCCTTTAAAACCAAGATGAGGAGAACTTTTTTCACACAGAGAGTGGTGAATCTCTGGAACTCTCTGCCACAGAGGGTAGTTGAGGCCAGTTCATTGGCTATATTTAAGAGGGAGTTAGATGTGGCCCTTGTGGCCAATGGGATCAGAGGGTATGGAGAGAAGGCAGGTACGGGATACTGAGTTGGATGATCAGCCATGATCATATTGAATGGCGGTGCAGGCTCGAAGGGCCGAATGGCCTACTCCTGCACCTAATTTCTATGTTTCTATGTGACGCGCCTCAATGACTATCGACCAGTGGCACTAATGTCTGTGGTGATGAAGAGCTTTGAGAGGTTGATTATGGTGCATATCAACTCCTACCTCGACAAGAACCTTGAACCACTATAGTTCACTTACCACCACAACAGGTCAACGGTGAATGCAATCTCACTGGCTCTCCACTCTGCTCTGGATCATTTGGACAACAAAAACTCATACGTCAGGCTTTTATTCATTGAATACAATCATCCCGTCCAAGCTGGTTACTGAGCTGTCAGATCTGGGTCCCTGCGCATCTCTCTGCAAATGAATCCTCGACCTCCTCATCCACAGACCACAGTCTGTCCGTATTGGTGGAAATGTGCATTCCTCGATAACAATCAGCACTGGAGCACCTCAAGGCTGTGTGCCCAGTCCCCTGCTGTACTCACTCTATACTCATGACTGTGAAGCCGGACATAGTGCGAACTCTATCATCAAGTTCGCCGACGACACCACTGTTGTGGGACGAATCACTGATGGGGACGAGTCAGAATATAGAAGTGAGATCGACCGATTGACCAGATGGTGCCAGCACAATAACCTGGCTCTCAACGCCAGCAAAACCAAGGAACTGATTGTGGACATAGGAAGGGGTAAGATAGGGACCCACAATCCCGCTTATATCAACGGGGCAATGGTGGAAAGGGTCAAGAACTTCAAATTCCTGGGCGTGCACATTTCCGAAGATCTTTCCTGGTCCCAGCACACTGATGCAATTATAAAGAAAGCACATCAGCGCCTCTACTTTCTGAGAAGAGTCAGTATGTCAAAGAGGACTCTCTCGAACTTCTACAGGTGCACAGTAGAGAGCATGCTGACCGGTTGCATCGTGGCTTGGTTCAGCAACTTGAGCGTCCAGGAACAGAATGCAGAAAGTTGTGACCACAGCCCAGTCCTTTATTGGCTCTGACCTCCCCACCATCGAAGGGATCTATCGCAGTCGCTGCCTCAAAATGGCTGCCAACATCATCAAGGACCCACACCATCTGAGCCATGCACTCATCTTTCCGTTACCATCGGGTAGAAGATAGAGGAGCCTGAAATCTGTTACATCCAGGTAATCTTTCCTCCTATGACAGTCCCGCCATCCCGGGGATTAATTTTGTGAACCTACGCTGCACTCCATCAATAGCAAGGATGTCCTTCCTCAAATTTAGAAGACCAAAACTGCACACAATACTCCCAAACACAATCACAATCACAATAATAATTTATTAGCCAAGTCAGCAATAGAATAAAAACCAACGGAACACACAAAACACATTTTAACATAAACATCCACCACATTCCTCACTGTGATGGAAGGGGGAAAAAAAGTTCCATCTCTTCCCTGCGATCGGGGGCCTTGATCCCTCCGTTGACGAGACAATCTTAACTCCCGTAGCCGGTGGTGTTTTGGGCCCTCTGCATCGAGGCGATCAGCTCCTGTATCGGGGGGATGTCAGCTCCTGCATCGGGGGGATGTCAGCTCTCCCGCGACGGACGATCGGACCACGCATCGGGGCTGGTCGAACCTTACGTGGCATTGGAGCTCCCGACTAGCCTCTCCTGAGACTGCGAGCTCTTGATGGTAAGTCCGCAGGCCACGGTTGGAGCGATCCCAGTCAAGGGATCGACTCCGATGATAAGTCTGCGCTCCCCGGTGGGGCCCAAGGTCAGTCCGAGGAGGCCTCCAGCTCCATCGATGGAAGGCTGCACATCAGTCCGGAGAGTGCGATCCAAAAATTAATCGCATCTCTGGCAAGGTAAGTAAATGAAAAAAGATGTGGGATCACCAGGGCCCTGTACAACTGCAGATGGACCTCTTCACTCAAATACTCAAATCCTCTCTTTATGGAGGCCAACAAGCAGGCAGCATTCTTCATTGCCTGCTCTACCTGCATGTTTATTTTCAGTGACTGGTGTACAAGGACACCCAGGGCTCGTTGCATTTCCTTTTTTCCTAATCTGACATCATTGAGATAATAATCTGCCTCCTTGTTCTTGCCACCAAAGTGGTTAACCTCACATTTATCTACATTATACTGCATCTGCCATGCATCGGCCCACTCACTCAGCCTGTCTAAGTCACCCTGCAACCTCCGGCATCCTCTTCGCAGTTCACACTGCTACCCAGCTTTGTGTCAACTGCAAATTTCCTGGTGTTACTTTTAATTCAGGTCAGGCAGTATCTTTAGAGAAAATGGATAGGTAATGTTTCGGGTCGGGACGCTAAAGAAAAGTTCAGACCAAAAAGATGGGACTTCTTCTCCATTCACAGGTTGAGTCTAAGGAGTAGAGCTTTACACCTCTTGATGGAAGAATTAAAGATGTACAGGTTTGTACTCAATTGTCCCTAGTGTGTAGGATAGTGCTAGTATGGGGGTTGATCGTTGGTTGGTGTAGGAACTAGTGGACCGAATTACCTGTTTCCATGCAGTATCTCTAAAGTTTAAAGTTTCATTTGAATTCAGTGTACTGTGCAGTGAAAAGCTTTTGTTGCGTGCTAACCAGTCAGGGGAAAGACAATACATGATTACAATTGACCCATCCACAGTGTACAGAAACATGATCAAGGGAATTACCTGAATAACGTTTAATTCAAGATAAAGCCAGTAAAGTCTGATCAAACATAGGCCAAGGATCTCCAATGAGGTAGATAGTACTTCAGGACTGCTCTCTAGTTGTGGTACTTTGAATGAATGAATAAGTTTATTGGCCAAGTATTCACATACAAGGAATTTATTTTGGTGCTCCGACCGCAAGTAACGACATGACATATAGTGACGTTTAGACAATAGACAATAGGTGCAGGAGTAGGAGTCAAGCCAGCACCGCCATTCAATGTGATCATGGCTGATCTTTCCCAATCAGTACCCCATTTCTGCCTTCTCCCCATATCCCCTGACTCCGCTATTTTTAAGAGCCCTATCTAGCTCTCTCTTAAAAGCATCCAGAAAACCTGCCTCCACCGCCCTCTGAGGCAGAGAATTCCACAGACACTTCTGGGTTTTATAGTCCCTCCCCCTCCCACCAGCAGGGGCAGCAGAGAGAATCTCAACATTTTTTAAACATTAATAACTCTTTTATTTTTCATCAATGGGAAAAATACTCTTGTCCTGCTCAGCGGAGGGGGACTCTGAGTAAGATGGCCAAAAATCACAGTCGTAGGTGGCAGTGTTTTTTCTAAAATCATGAAACAGAAAAACTGGAAGTGGTCAAGACCTTACTTTTAGTAATAAAGATAAAAGCTAGATACAGGAAAAATGTTCCCAATGTTGGGCGAGTCCGAAATCAGGGGCCACAGTCTTAGAGTAAAGGGGAGGTAATTTAAGACTAAGGTGAGAAAAAACGTTTTCACATAGAGAGTTGTGAATTTGTGGAATTCCCTGCCTCATGGGGCAGTGGAAGCCAAATCACTAGATGGATTTCAGAGAGAGTTAGATAGAGCTCTATGGGGCTAGTGGAATCAAGGGATATGGGGAAAAGGTAGGCATGGGATATTGATTGGGGACAATCAGCCATGATCACAATGAATGGCGGTGCTGGCTTGAAGGGTCGAATAGCCTCCTCCTGCACCTATTTTTCTATGTTTCTAAGTTTCTAACAAAGGAGGAGGGCTGACTGAATGTTATTACCTTCCATCACTGTGAAGAATGTTGATTCCACTGTGGTGGATGTTCATGTTATATTCTATTGTGTATTGTGCTCTTTTTAATTATGTGGCTGCATAGTAAATCAATTTCCACTGTACCTTAATTGGTGTATATGGCAATAAATGTGAACTTGAACTTGAACTTGAAGGCTGTGACTTGTATAAGAATAAAGGGGATCTGGTATGTTTACTTCTTTGTCTGTACAACTACTTCAATAAAGAATCAATTAAACTAGAAAGAACGATTGGAGGATCCGTCTCTTTTATCTTCTGTGTACGATCATTCCTCCCTGCCTGTGTAGTAATGGCAATGGAAAGCGGATCTTGGAATAGTTTAAAATTTCCATGACATTTGCGTAAAAACTATTCCAAAACGGAAGCTTGGAAACCTGGAACAATTGGGCAAGGTCGCCACCTGCCTTAAGCTGAATAACAAGGATTGGAAGCTTCAATAGCCAATGCACAGGGAATCCTGAGTAAACATGAATCTAAGAGCTAATGTGTTGACGTAATGGCTTATTGACGTAATGCCATATGCTTCCAGGCTGGAATTCAAACAATCTGAGCGGGAATTCAAAACATTAGATAGCATAGAGATTCTCAAGGTCACTTATCATGTCACCATAGTAATGGAGTAATGCTCCTTGGAAGAACAGAAGAGCCGAATTATTGGCGAAATCGACTTTCTTTTTTGTTGCCTGTGTTTTAATTAATTCTAAACACATGGGGATGGGGAATAAAGTGCGTTTATTTGACTGACAGGAGGGCGGAGTGAGAGGTCGTGGGTCATATGGTGAAACATTCAACCACTGTCCTCCTGATAAAATATTACTGATAGTATGCCATGTTGTCACCTTCCACTCAGCCAGCAATGGACCATTCTACATTTCCTTATCATCATCCGCATTGATCTGTCGTTTTCACAACTTACCTCTTTGGGCTAAGGAAATCAAGGGAAACGAGGAATCCTCCGTCAGTTTCGCCACCTCCAACGTGACCCCACTACTCGCCACATCTTCCCATCTCCCCCCATATCTGCCTTCCGCAAAGACCGCTCTCTCCATAACTCCCTTGTCAATTCTTCCCTTCCCTCTCGGTCCACCCCCTCCCCGGGCACTTTCCCTTGCAACCGCAAGAGATGCAACACTTGTCCCTTTACCTCCCCCCTCGATTCCGTTCAAGGACCCAAGCAATCGTTCCAGGTGCGACAGAGGTTTACCTGCATCTCTTCCAACCTCATCTATTGCGTCCGCTGCTCTAGATGCCAGCAGATCTATATCGGTGAGACCAAGCGGAGGTTGGGCGATCGTTTCGCCGAACACCTCCGCTCGGTCCGCAATAACCAAGCTGACCTCCCGGTGGCTCAGCACTTCAACTCCCCCTCCCACTCCGCCTCCGACCTCTCTGTCCTGGGTCTCCTCCATGGCCACAGCGAGCAGCACCGGAAATTGGAGGAACAGCACCTCATATTCCGTTTGGGGAGTCTGCACCCCGGGGGCATGAACATCGAATTCTCCCAATTTTGTTAGTCCTTGCTGTCTCCTCCCCTTCCTCAGCCCCCCTGCTGTCTCCTCCCATTCCCCAGCCTTCTGACTACTCCTCCTTTTCCCTTTCTTGTCCCCACCCACCCCCGCCCCCGATCAGTCTGAAGAAGGGTTTCGGCCCGAAACGTTGCCCATTTCCTTCGCTCCATAGATGCTGCTGCACCCGCTGAGTTTCTCCAGCTTTTTTGTGTAACCTTCGATTCTCCAGCATCTGCAGTTCCCTCTTAAACAAGGGAAACGAGGTATTGATTTTGGTTGATCAGCCATGATCATATTGAATGGTGGTGTTGGCTCAAAGGGCCGAATGGCCTACTTGGCAACTATCACTGGCTAGTTCTTATGATCTTATAAGTTGGGCCAGGAAACCAGAGTGAGGGCTTCCACGAGTTGTTGTCGCACTTATACGTAGACCTAAGCAGAATATGAGGTGCTGTTCCTCCATTTGTGTGTGGCCTCTCTCCGGCAATGGAGGAGGCCCTGGACAGAAAGGTCAGTGCGGGAATGCGAAGGGGGATTGGGGGGGGTGGGGGGAGGGAACATTTTTCACACAGAGAGTGGTGAATCTCTAGAATTCTCTGCCACAGAATATAGTTGAGGCCAGTTCATTGGCTATATTTAAGAGGGAGTTAGATGTGACCCTTGTGGCTAAAGGGATCAGGGAGAGAAGGCAGGTTCAGGATACTGAGTTGGATGATCAGCCATGATCATATTGAATGGGGAATGGTGCAGGCTCGAAGGGCCGAATGGCCTCTACTCCTGCACCTATGTTCTATGTTTCTGTTTCTACAATGGTTAGCAACCAGGAGATCTGGGTGGATCCGAGTCCAAGTGTTTGGTGAAAAGGTTGCCGAATATACATTTGGTCTTGCCGATGTAATGGAGGCCACATCGGGAACATCAAATGCAGTAGCTGAGATTGAAAGACACCCGGTAGGCGGCGCGGCTCTAGCCAGCAGCGGCCTCTGCAGCCTGTCCGCGTTTTTATTATTTTTTGTCTGTGTTTTTATGTCGTTTTTGTTATTTTATGTTGGGGGTGTGTGTGTGGGGGGGTGGGGGGGGGGGGGGGGGGGGGGGGGGGAAACTTTATGAATCTCTCCCTGCACTGGAGACCCGACCTTTTCTCGTCGGGTCTCAGGTGTCGTTGAGGCCGCAACGAGGAGCGGCCTCCAACAGGAAGAAGCCGGGGACTCAGGTGCCGACTCACCGTTGCCGTCGCGGAGCTGAGTCCGGAGCGGTGGAGGAGCGCTGCTGATGCTGATGCTGATGCTGATGCTGATGCTGATGCTGATGCTGATGCTGCTGCTGTTGCTGCTGCTGCTGCTGCTGCTGCTGCTGCTACCCGGAGAGTCGGAGGCTGCTGCTGCGGGTCTGCGGATGGCGGCACCAGGAGCCCGCGGCTCCCTGGAGGGAGACCGCTTTTCAGGGCTCCTGCAACGGCGACTTCTCCCGCCCGAGTTGCGGGGTCGAAGAGCTCCTGGAGCGGGGCCTGACATCACTGCCCCGCGCGGCTGGAATGGCCGCGGACTCTGCGAGCGCACACCGGGGGCTCCAACATCAAGACCCGGTGTGCGACCTTGCACCACCCGGCGTGGCTTTAATGGCCGCGGGACAATCGCCATCGCCAGCGGGGGCTATGACTTTGGCTCTGACATCGGGGGGGGGGGGGGGGGGGGGGGGGGGGGAGAGCAGCAGTGGAGAGATAAGTTTATTTGGCCTTCCATCACAGCTATGTGATGGATGTTTATGTTAAATGTAATTATGTTGTGTCTGGGGTCTATTTGTGTGTAATGTATGGCTGCAGAAACGGCATTTCGTTTGGACCTCCAGGGGTCCAAATGACAATTAAATTGACTCTTGAAAAGACGCATGTCAACATCGTCTCACCTGAAAAAAGCTGCTGAGATTCCTGGATGGATGTGAAGGAGGAGATATATGGACAGGGTGAGTTTACCAGGCAACCCCAAAAAAAGAGGTGAGGGGAGGGGGGGGGGTAAAAGGGGCGGCACAGTGGTGCAGTGGTAAAGTTGCTGCCTAATGGTGCTGTCCCACGGAACGAGTTCATTCCAAGACCTCTCCCGAGTTTGCCTTGATTCGAACTCGGAGATTTACGGCAATGGCCGCTCATCGGTACACGGGGCTCTCGTGGGCATTTTTCAATGTTGAAAAATCATCACGAGTCTTTCCGAGCTTACCTGCCGTTAGCGAGTCTTCCCGAGTATCTGCCATTAGCGTCTAAGAGACGTTAGCCACTAAGAGACGTCTCCGAGGTCCGACGTACCCGGTACATTCATTCTCCGTGCTTAAAACGCGGGAGAGCTCTTAGAATGAACTCATGCCAAGGGACAGGGCCATTACACTGCCATAGACCCAGGTTCGATCCTGACTATGGGTGCTGTCTGTGCAAAGTTTCTACATTCTCCCTGTGATCTGCATTGGGTTTTTCCAAGATCTTCTGTTTCCTTCCGCACTCCAAAGACGTATTGGTTTGTAGGTTATAATTTACTTGGTATAAATGTAAATTGTCACGTGTGTGCAGGATGGTGCTAATGTGTGGAGATTGCTGGTCAGCGTGGACTCGTTGGGCCAAAGGGCCTGTTTCCGCACTGTATCTCTAAATTAAACTAGAATTACCTTTATTGTCATTCAGACCTTACGGTCTGAACGAAATTTCGTGCCTGCAGTCATACATACAATAATACAATAATAAACAACAACAAACACAAATTAACATCCACCACAGTGAGTCCTCCAAACACCTCCTCACTGTGGTGGAGGCAAAAATCTTAGGGCTGCAGTCTCTTTCCTCCTCTTCTCCCTCTGCGCTGAGGCGATACCCCACTGGGCGATGGTACAACCAGTCCCGCGGCTCACCGAACCCCGCAAACGGGCCGGCTCAAACACCGCGGCCCGGGGTGGTCGAAGCTGCCGCCCTCCAGTCCAGCGGACGCAGCCGTGGCCCGCGGCTGAACCCCGGACTCAGGTCACCGCTGCCAGAATGCCGTCCCTGCCACCGGAGCACCGTTCCAGCCCCTAGCTGGATCGCCCTCACGTGAGTGCCGTTCCTCCCTCGAGCTGGGCCGCTCCGATGGGAGCGCCATACCACCCTCGAGCTGGGCCGCTCCGACGGGAGCGCCACAGCCCCTCACGGGAGAGTCTCAGCCCCGCGCCAGGCCACCCTCACGGGAGCGTCACAGCCCCTCACGGGAGCACCGTTCCTGCCCCGAGCCGGACCGCCCTCACGGGAGCGAGCCCAGGGCAAGTCCTGGTGCTCAAAAACTATTGGACAGTTTTTAAATATCTCTGTCAGGCAAACATGTAGAACAACTAAACACAATCACTTCAATAATTACAAAAGTAAACAATGTTTGAGAAGATTAAATTGTATTAAAGACATATAGAAGTTGAGAGGTCATGTTGCAGTTATCTAAGACATTGGTGTGGCTGCATTTAGAGTATTGTTTCCAGGACATGTTATCGGAAAGATGTTAAGATGGAAAGGGTACAGAGAAGATTTAAAAGGATGTTGTCAGGACTCAAAGGTCTGAGCTATAGGGAGAGGTTGAGCATGTTGTGATTGGAGCAGAGGAGGATGAGGGACGATATTCCAGATGCATATAAAATCATGAGAGGAATAGATCGGGCAGACGCATAGAGCTTCTTGCCCAGAGTAGGGAAATAGAGAATCAGTGGGCATAGTTTTAAGGTGAAGGGAGAAAAATTTTATAGGAATCTGCGTGGTAACTTTTTCACACAAAGGTTGATGGGTGTATGAAACAATCTTCCGGTGGAGGTTGGAGGCAGGGACTATCGCAACATTTAAGAGGCAATTAGACAGGTACATGGATAGGACAGGTTCAGAGGGATATGAGCTAAATGCAGGCAAGTGGAATTATTGTAGAAGAGACATGTTGGTCGGTGTGGGCAAGTTGGGCTGAAGCGGCAGTTTCCATGCTGTATCACTCCATGACTCTATATTAAAATCTACCAATGAAAAGAAAGTAATATAATGTGGTACAGCGATGCTACGATCAGACTCCAATTATCTGACATTCACACGCCTCTTTCAAACTTACTGAAAGGCAAACAATTGTTCGCTGTTGATTATAATCAGAACATCTGGTCATCAGTTAAAATGATGCAACACATTTGTTAGCCATTTGTTAAACACCAGTAAACATTTCTTCCCATTTTCAATTCCATTAAATGTATTGACTAAGATATGTGTTGGGCAACACAATTAACTTTACATGTTCTATGCGTCCATCTAATATTGAATTACTGAAGATAGACACAAAATGCTGCAGTAAGTGTGGAGCTGGGTGAGGCACTATCTCTGGTGAAAATGGATTGGTGACGTGTAAGGTCAGAATCTAATCCATTTTCTCCAGAGATGCTGCCTGACCCACTAGGTTACTCCACCATTTTGTGTCCATCTTAACAGCATCTGTTTCTTCTTCTTATTATTGTTTTTTTAATCTTATTATTAAATCCTTATGATTAAAAATGATTATATTATATATAACATATAATAATATAAATAATAATGTCCTTTATTGAGGATAATGTTCTATTAATTGTCTTTCTGAGGCATTATTATTATTATTATTATTATTATTATTATTATTATTATTATTATTATTATTATTATTATTTTATTATTTTATTATTATGATATAACAATAACACAATATCTTATATCATATCTTGCAGGATGAGATCTGACAACGTTAACTGTTTATCCATGAAACCTGCCATCTTTGTGTCAGCGTGCATTCGTAAACATCACCAGCATAGACTTAAAGGGCCAAATGGCCACCTTCTGTGCGGTAACAATTCTCCGATTTCCCTCGGGTCAGCCAGTGCACTCATGGTCAGCTGTGGCCTTGCCCCCATCTGGCAAGACTCCTCTCCCAGTCTCGACAATAAATTAGCAGCAGGGACTCTGCGTGGAGTCAAAGTTGGGAGCTCAAATCCGGAGGCCCGCCGGCACCAGGAACCACAGTCCAGCAGGAGCGAAGTATTCTGTTGACAGCAAGTGCTGATCGGAACATGATGGTTTTTAGGCACTGTCGCCTAATGCATTGAGACTAAATACTTTTCTGGGAGAGAAATAAGCCAAGAGTGCAGACCAGGAGTGACAAGACATGAGCGGGCAACAACCTCTCACCTCTTTGTCCCCGCGACATGCATGCTTGTTTGAGTATGGCAATGTATAACATATCATTTTGGGTTAGTGTTTTCAGTTTTTATAACATATCATAATTCATAATGTCATCTGAAGAAAAAATGTTTCCGATGTTGGGGAGATCAGAAACAGGCGTCACAGTTTACTAAGGGTAGGCCATTTAGGACAGAGATGAGGGAAAAACCTTTTCACACAGAGAGTTGTTAATCTGTGGAAATCTCTGCCACAGAAGGCAATGGAGGCCAATTCACTGGAGGTTTTCATGAGAGAGTTATATTTAGCTCTTAAGGTTAAAGGAATAAAGGGAAATGGGGAAAAAGCAGGAACAAAGTACTGATTTTAAACGATCAGCCATGATCATATCGAATATGATCAAATGGCCGAATGGTCCACCTATTTTGCATGTTTCTATGTTTCAAAACATGACCTATTCCTTCCCTCCAGAGATGCAGCCTGTCCACTGAGTTACTGCAGCTTTTTCAAGATTCAAGAGAGTTTATTGTCATGTGTCCCAGATAGGACAATGAAATTATTGCTTTGCTTCAGCACAAGACATGAATACAGAACAGATCAGTGTGTCCATATTACATTCTATAAGTATACTAGACTGTGGGACCCGGCTATTCCTTGAAATTCCATTTCAAGCAGGGTGCAAGGCCACCAAATTCAGGTGTAGTTTCCTACCACTTCAAGCAGGGTGCAAGGCCACCGAATTTAAGTGCAGTTTCTTACCACTTCAAGCAGGGTGCAAGTCCACCGAATTCAAGTGCAGTTTCCGACCACCAAGCAGGGTGCAAGGCCACCGAATTCAAGTGCAGTTTCATACCATTTCCAGCAGGGTGCAGGGCCACCAAACACAAGTGCAGTTTCTTACCACTTCAAGCAGGGTACAGGGCCACTAAAATCAAGTGCAGTTTCATGCCACTTCAAGCAGGGAGCTAGGCTACCTAATGCTAGTGCTGTTTAATGCCATTTCAAGCAGGGTGCAAGGCCATCAAATTCAAATCCATTTTCCTACTATTTCAAGCAGGGTCCAAGGCCACCAAATTCAAGTGCAGTTTCATACCACTTCAAGCAGGGTGCAAGGCCACCAAATTCAAGTGCCGTTTCATACTATTTCATGCAGGGTGCAAGGCCACTAAATTCAAATGCAGTTTCATACCATTTCATGCAAGGTGCAAGGCCACCACATACAAATGCAGTTTCATACCATTTCAAGCAGGGTGAAACCACCATAAAACCACACAAAACACCACATAAATACCACACTCACAGTTCAGTAGACATTCAGTGTGTTGCGTTGATTCACTGCTCAGAGTCATGACCTCTTCCTCCCCCATCTTGCAGAGACTGAGCCACACCAACTCTTCCAGGTTTTATAATCCCTCCCACCTCCCACCGGAAGGGGCGTGGCTTTCATGGCTGTGATTGGCAGGAGAGAGATTCTCAACATTTATTTAAACATTAATAACACTTTTATTTTTCATTGATGGGAAGAATCCTCTGCACCTGATGAGCAGA
Organism: Leucoraja erinaceus; assembly: GCF_028641065.1. Classification (NCBI taxonomy): domain Eukaryota; kingdom Metazoa; phylum Chordata; class Chondrichthyes; order Rajiformes; family Rajidae; genus Leucoraja; species Leucoraja erinaceus. Next base: position 56,128,998 of record NC_073379.1, read on the forward strand.
GGGGGACTGAGTAAGATGGCCAGAAATCACAGCCGTAAGTGGTAGCGTTTTATTTTAAATCAATATACCGTGCAAATAGGAAGTTGTGCAGTTGCCCCCACCAACAGCTATTTGCAGTGTATCATTTCAAAGCAGTTAGCTGCCACCAACAGCCATTTGCAGTGCAGCATTTCAAAGCAGTTAGATTCAGATTCAATTTTAATTGTCATTGTCAGTGTACAGTACAGAGACAACGAAATGCATTTAGCCGCCAACAGCCACCAACAGCCATTTACAGTGCAGCATTTCAAAGCAGTTAGCCCCCACCAACTGCCATTTGCAGTGCAGCATTTCAAAGCAGTTTGCCCCACCAACAGCCATTTGCAGTGCAGCATTTCAAAACTGTTACCCCCACCAAAAACCATTTGCAGTGCAGACTTTCAAAGCAACCACATTTTCATTTTCAAACCACATTAAGGACACTCACAGTTGAGTAGGCATGTGTTCAGTGTTATTCGCAGCTCAGAGAGACATGACCCTCTCACTTCCTCCATCTTGCAGAGACTGAGTGAGGCACAACACTTCCGGGTTTTATAGTCTCTCCCCCCTCCCACCAGCAGGGGCAGCAGAGAGAATGTCAACATTTTTAAAACATTAATAACACTTTTATTTTTCATCGATGGGAAAAATCCTCTTGTTCTGCGCAACAGAGGGGAACTCTGAGTAAGATGGCCAAAAATCACAGCCGTAGGTTGCAGCGTTTTTTCAAAAGTCATGAAACAGAAAAACAGGAAGTAGCCAAGATCTTACTTTTAGTAATATAGATACACACATGAATAAACTGTGATAGATCCCCTCGATGGTAGGGAGGTCAGATCCGATGATGGACTGAGCAGTGTTTGCTACTTTTTGTAGTGTTTTCTGCTCCTGGGTGCTCAAGTTGCTGAACCGGCAGCTTTTTGTGTCTATCCTCAGTTTAAACAATCATCTGCAGATCGCCTGCGCACCCAGGTCGGCTCACGTGCCCCGGGACTAGCTATATCTCCCAGGTCGGCTGATAGGTCTGGCTGTAGCGCCCAGGTCGCCTGCATGCCTCGGGAATTGCTGCAGTTCCCAAGTCGCAAAAACTAATTGAAAAAAAATACGCCTGCCGGCCAGATGATTTCGGGTTACAGGCCGGACCCGGCACGTGGGCTGTAGGTTGCTAATCCCTGTCCTAGATATTGGGCCTCATTGTGTCCCCCACATGTTTTAAAAGCGATTTCCGCCCATGGCTACACATATCAGAATTTGTATCTGTGCAGTAACTTCTCCTTGAATCTCCCAACTGCCATTATCTGATATTATATTGATTGCTGTCTCTGATGCCTACTTAATTGGATGAGCATTTAAGAGGGCATTTAATCCCTTTTACTCAACATGATCACTAACTTACTTACTTAGACTTAGTTCCTCCCACACTGTTGAGTGCATTGGGCAGGAAGCTTTCGCCATTCTGTTCGGTCATGTGCGATGCCTTCCACCCTCAATAGGTTTGCGTCCCGTGCTTCCAAATTCTTCTGTAATGTTCGCCTCCACGTGAGTTTTGGTCGGCCTCTTTTCCTTCTTCTGTCAGGTTGCCATGTCATTATGCTATCTTAGATGCACGTTCAGGTGACATTCTGAGTACATGTAATGCAAATTTCATCCTGCGCACCTCTATGTCCTGGCTGAGAGGCTTTGTTGCAATTTCCCGGCAGATAACACAACATGATCACTGTGGCAGTGAAATTGTTTTTGTTAAAATCTCTGACTTCAATCTCTATCTTTGCAGTAATTGTTGTAACCTTTATCTTTGCATTGAAGTCAGATTGATTGTATTTATATATAGTTTTTTTTTTCACTGGATAGCAAACAAAAGCTTTTCATTGTATCTTGGAATATATAACAATACTAAATAAACAAAAATATACAAAATATTGAGATTTATGCTCCTGTCCCACAGGCGATATTCTACGCGACTAGGCTGTTGCTACATGGTCTCCGGGGTGTCGCCTGTATGGTCACGCAAAGAATCGTAGTGTTATTCTGGTCGCCGCTGAATTTTGAAATGTTCAAAACTTTTCAGCGACAGTCGGCGACTCCTGGCTTGACGCCAATGAGTGTAGCTTGACTTCTCCTGATGTAGGTGCTGTCGTAGGTCGTCGCCAGGATGACGTAGGTTGTTGCCGGTGCTGACTGGTGATTTCCATTGGTGACTACCTCTATCAACCTACGTCAACCAGCGACAGGTACCGGCGACTGAATTGTCTTACCTTACCTTGTCGTAGCTTGTCACGGGTGTACGCAGGTTGTCGTAGGTGAAGTTGTAGGTGGACGTCCTAATGGGTCGCCGGTTGTCGGTAGCTTGCCATAGCTTGAAGTCAGCTATGTGTTAGGTTGTTGAAGCTTGTCGTGGACATTGTCGTAGGGGGGGTCCAGTCGCTGATCTTTCGGCGACCTGCTGTGACTGTGACATTTGCTGGCAGTCTCCGAAATAATCGCCTAAGTGGGACAGGCCCAATACCCTTCTTTATTAACAGTAACTAAGTAATCTAAGGTTAATATATTATTAGATTATTAATTTGATCCAAAACAGTTTGCATATTAGGATGGATGCCAATTGAACTCAAGTCTTCACATAAAAAACACAGTAACTTAAATAGGCCATTCAGCCCAACAGATCCACACTACCTCTGGAGCGAAGAAAATAGGCAATGTTTCGGGCCGAAACCCTTCCTCAGACCTGTTTCGGCCCGAAACGTTGCCTATTTCCTTCGCTCCATAGATGCTGCTGCACCTGCTGAGTTTCTCCAGCACTTTTGTCTACCTTTGATTTTCCAGCATCTGCAGTTCCTTCTTAAGTCCATACTATCAACCTCTAGTCCTGTCAGCAGAATTTTATTTTCCATTCTCCCACACACTAGTTTCACCTTAAATGCAACATTTTTACTTGTAACAGATTCAACATTCTTGATGTTCTCTAGGCATTACAGCATATTCTGAATTCTTGATTTGTTAACGTCTATTTACGTTTATCTCCCCTGATTCTGGTCTCTCCCACAAACAGAACCAATTTATTTCAACTCTACCCTATAAAACCTTTTATAATGTTAAGGACCTCTGCTGAAGACCCATTGCAGTCAGACCAGTTAGTTTAGCAGATCCAGTGAAGGGCTCCCTCATGGTGACTAATCTACAGGTTTTTTAACCAGCACGACTCACCTTTATTAAACTTGTTTAACAGGCAATATTCACAAGATTCATAGTTATAGAGCATAGAAACAGGCACTTGAGCCCAACTTGCCCACTACGACAAACATGACCCAAACTGCTCCTACCTGCTTGCTTTTGGCCCATATCCGTCTAAACCTATCCTATCCATGTACGTCTAAATGCTTCTTAAACATACGATAGTACCTACCACAACTACCTTCTCTGGCAGTTTGTTTCTTACACCCACCACCCTTTGTGTAAAAAACTTACCTTGTGGTTTCCCGTGAAATCTTTCCCCCCTTTCACCTTAAACCTATGTCCTCTAGTTCTTTATTTCCCTAATCCGGGCAAAAGACTGTGTGTTTACACGATTTATTCCCCTCATGATCTTGAGCACCTCTTAAGATCACCCCTCATCCTCCTGTGCTCCAAGGAAAAAAGCCCTAGCCCACTCAACCTGTCCCGAAAGCTCAGTCCCACAAGTCCTGTCAATATTGCAGTAAATCTTCTCTGAACCCTTTCAACCTTGACAATATATTTCCTATAATGTGTGACCAAAACTGAAAACAGTACTCCAAATGTGGCATCGCCAATGTGTTATATAACTGGAACATGGCCTCCCAACCTGATAGAGCCTTGAATAAAAGGTATGACTCCGGGGCACCTCCAGATTCATGGACAGTTTCTTCCCAGCTGTTATCAGGCAACTGGGCCATCCTATCGCAACCAGGGAGCAGCACAGCTCTTTGTGGCCCCTCAGAGTCTCTATGATCGGACTTTAAACCAACGTTATTCCCTTATCATGTATCTGTAAAAATGTGAATGGCTCGATAGTAATCATGTATTGTCTTTCCGCTGACTGGTTAGCACACAACAAAAGCTTTCCACTGTACCTCAGTGCACGTGACAATAAACTAAACTGAACTGAACTAAAGTATCAGAAAACACTGCAGCTGAATTTCAACTGTTGAGTTACAGCATCTTTACTGCATAGAAGGCGGCTATTTGTTTTGTCAAGTCTGTGCCAACCCTTGGCATAGAACAATGCTTTAGAGAGAGGGAAGAAAATTGACTGATGAGGCCAAGAGGCCAGATGTTAGTAATCGGGATCCTGGTTTAAGTACGTTCCCCGCAACATTCTAAGAGTAAACCTAGCAATTATAGACCTGTTAGTTTGACTTCAGTGGTGGGCAAATTAATGGAAAAGATACTTAGAGACAATATATATAAATAAGCATCTAGATAAACAGGGTCTGATTAGGAACAGTCAACATGGATTTGTGCCTGGAAGGTCATGTTTGACTAATCTTCTTGAATTTTTTGAAGAGGTTACTAGGGAAATTGACGAGGGTAAAGCAGTGGATGTTGTCTATATGGACTTTAGTAAGGCCTTTGACAAGGTTCCTCATGGAAGGTTGGTTAAGAAGGTTCAACTGTTGGGTATAAATGCAGGAATAGCAAGATGGATTCAACAGTGGCTGAATGGGAGAAGCCAGAGGGTAATGGTGGATGGCTGTTTATCGGGTTGGAGGCAGGTGACTAGTGGGGTGCCTCAGGGATCTGTGTTGGGTCCTTTGTTGTTTGTCATGTACATCAATGATCTGGATGAAGGTGTGGTAAATTGGATTAGTAAGTATGCAGATGATACCAAGATAGGGGGTGTTGTGGATAATGAAGAGGATTTCCAAAGTCTACAGAGTGATTTAGGTCATTTGGAAAAATGGGCTGAAAGATGGCAGATGGAGTTTAATGCTGATAAATGTGAGGTGCTACACCTTGGCAGGACAAATCAAAATAGGATGTACATGGTAAATGGTAGGGAATTGAAGAATACAGTTGAACAGAGGGATCTGGGTATAACCGTGCATAGTTCCTTGAAGGTGGAATCTCATATAGATAGGGTGGTAAAGAAAGCTTTTGGTATGCTAGCCTTTATAAATCAGAGCATTGAGTATAGAAGCTGGGATGTAATGTTAAAATTGTACAAGGCATTGGTGAGGCCAAATCTGGAGTATGGTGTACAATTTTGGTCGCCAAATTATAGGAAGGATGTCAACAAAATAGAGAGAGTACAGAGGAGATTTACGAGGATGTTGCCTGGGTTTCAACAACTAAGTTACAGAGATAGGTTGAATAAGTTAGGTCTTTATTCTCTGGAGCGCAGAAGGTTAATGGGGGACCTGATAGAGGTCTTTAAAATGATGAGAGGGATAGACACAGAGTTGATGTGGACAAGCTTTTCCCTTTGAGAATAGGGAAGATTCAAACAAGAGGACATGACTTCAGAATTAAGGGACAGAAGTTTAGGGGTAATATGAGGGGGAGCTTCTTTACGCAGAGAGTGGTGGCGGCGTGGAATGAGCTCCCAGTGGAAGTGGTGGAGGCAGGTTCATTGGTATCATTTAAAAATAAAGTGGATAGGCATATGGATGAGAAGGGAATGGAGGGTTATGGTACGAGTGCAGGCAGGTGGGATTAAGGGGAAAAAAATTTGTTCGGCATGGACTTGTAGGGCCGAGATGGCCTGTTTCCGTGCTGTAATTGTTATATGGTTATATGGTTAACATGAAGGATAAAGTAATTCTTCACATCTTGTTGACAACTGGAGTTCATTTGCACCCCGTTGATATTCTGGCACATTTTAATAAACAGCTGTAAAAGTTGTTAACTAATTTATCCTCAACTGTCTGGCGTGGTCTGATTGTAGGATCATCACATACCTGAAGAGAGTGTCGAGCTATAAGACCACATTTTCATTCAGTCCTTTTATCCGAAAATCATTAACAAATTATTTGGGCAGCACAGTGGTGCAGTGGTACAGATGTTGCCTGACAGCGCTTGCAGTGCTGGTGACCCGGGTTCAATCCTGACTATGGACGCTGACTGTACAGAGTTTATACATTCTCCCCGTGACAGCGTGGGTTTTCTCCGAGATCTTTGGTTTCCCCCCACACTCCAAAGACGTACAGGTTTATATGTTAATTGGTTTGTAATAAGTGTAAATTGTTCCTAGTGTGTGTCGGATGGTGTTAATGTGTGGGGATTGCTGGTCGGTGCAGACTCGGTGGGCCAAAGGGCGCTGTGTCTCTAAACTAAAATACTAAATTAAAACAAAACAGCTCAAGATGGAAAGCACACTCAGCCGTGAATTAAATCTGTTGTAATTATCTGCTTCAGAATGACTAACAGATTTAAACTCATGGTTCAAAATGTACCGGCATCCTGCAATACAAAATCAAATAGCTTCTGTGAACATACAGTAGGAGCTCTGGCAACTGTGGCAGGATTTGAATGCAATCACATCTTGCAAAGCAAAACCAGGAGGCAGCTCAAGCGACAGCGAAGCATCACACCCTGGCGAGCTCAATGCGGTCTACGCACGCTTTGATAGGGAGAACACTGATGTGCCTTCTCGAGCCCCCATGAAGGTATTACAGTCACAGTCACAGAGGATGACGTCAGAAGATTCTTCAGAGGGGTGAACCCTCAGAAAGCGACTCGACCTGATGATATTCTCTGTCTAGTTCTCAAAATCTGTGCTGACCATCTGGCTGGGGTTTTGCAGACATTTCAACCTCTAATTACTGAGGTTCCCACCTGCTTTAAGAAGGCATCAATAATACTGATGCCCAAGAAGAGTAAGGTGAAGATCCTCAATGATTATCGATCAGTGGCACTAACGTTTGTGGTGATGAAGTGCTTTGAGAGATTGGTTATGGTGGATATCAAATCCTACCTCAACAAGATCCTCAACCCACTACAGTTCGCCTACCGTCACAACAGGTCAACGGAGGATGCAATCTCACCGACTCTCCACTTTGCACTGGACCACTTGGACAATAAATTGGCAGATGGTGATGAGTCAGAGTATAGAAGTGAAATCGACCAATTGGCCAAATGGTGGCAGCACAACAACCTCGCTCTCAATGTCAGTAAGACAAATGAACTGATTGTAGACTTTGGAAGAGGAAGGATGAGGATCCACAATCCTGTTTATATCAATGGGACGGTGGTGGAGAGAGCCAAAAACATCAAATTCCTGGGCGTGCATATTTCTGAAGATTGTTCCTGGACCCAGCACATTGATGCAATTATAAATAAAGCACATCAACGCCTCTATTTCCTGAGAAGATTACAGAGATTGGGTATGTCCGAGAGGGTTCTCTTGAACTTCTACAGGTGCACAGTAGAGACTGGTTGCATCATTACCTGGTTCGGCAACTTGAACGTCCAGGAGCGGAAAAGGCTGCAAAAAGTTGTGACCAATGCCTAGTCCATCAGCGCCTTCTGCCGGCCTGCTCACCTCTGGCAGTGTTCTCCGTCTGAACACCTCTCACCTGCCGCTCGCCAGCTTCACTTATGTCAGTCGCTTCCCGCAAATTATTAAATTCCCACAGCCGAGTAAGCTCAATTGGTCCCTTGAGCGCGCTGTCGGAATTTAAGGATTTGCGGGAAGCCAGCAGGCGAGCAGCAGGAGAGAGGTGTTCAGATGGAAAGCACTGCCAGAGGTGAGCAGTGACCAGCAGAAGGGGCTGAAGTGGCAGCCGGTTCTGCTGTCGGGTCCCGGCGGCTGCTCGCAGCCACCCGAGCTGCTTCCTTCCTTGGAAGTAGCGGCCAGTTCTGCTGTCCGTACCCGGAGCGCTGCAGCAACCACCCGAGCCAATTCACTCCCCGGCCACAATGTGGTGGCTTCGTGCCCGGAGCATCGCAAGTGGGTTACTGGCCCCGACCCCCTCCTTCACAACGCTCCTGCCCTCCCCGCAACTTTACCCCGGGCCAGACTCCCCAAACACTGTGAAAGGAACTCTCCCCACCCACCCTGGGAAATACGGAATTGAAAAACATAAAGCACCAAGAAATGTACTTACCATGTTATTGGTACGCGGACTCCATTCTTCTCTCTTTGTAGAAACATAGAAAATAGGTGCAGGAGTAGGCCATTCGGCCCTTCGAGCCTGCACCGCCATTCAATATGATCATGGCTGATTATCCAACTCAATATCCAGTTCCTGACTTTTCTCCATACCCCCTGATCCCTTTAGCCACAAGGACCACATCTAACTCCCTCTTAAATATAGCCAATGAACTGGCCTCAACTACCTTCTGCGGCAGAGAATTCCAGAGATTCACCACTCTCTGTGTGAAAAAGGTTTTCCTCATCTCGGTCCTAAAATATTTCCCCCTTATCCTTAAACTGTGACCCCTTGTTCTGGACTTCCCCAACATCGGGAACAATCTTCCTGCATCTAGCCTGTCCAACCCTTTAAGAATTTTGTAAGTTTCTATAAGATCCCCCCTCAATCTTCTAAATTCTAGCGACTACAATCCGAGTCTAACCAGTCTTTCTTCATATGAAAGTCCTGACATCCCAGGAATCAGTCTGGTGAACCTTCTCCGTACTCCCTCTATGGCAAGAATGTCTTTCCTCAGATTAGGAGACCAAAACTGTACGCAATACTCCAGGTGTGATCTCACTAAGACCCTGTACAACTGCAGTAGAACCTCCCTGCTCCTATACTCAAATCCTTTTGCTAGGAATGCTAACATACCATTCGCCTTCTTCACTGCCTGCTGCACCTGCATGCCTACTTTTCATAGAAACATAGAAAATAGGTGCAGGAGTAGGCCATTCGGCCCGTCTGAAGAAGGGTTTTGGCCCGAAACGTCACCTATTTCCTTTGCTCCATAGATGCTGCTGCACACGCTGAGTTTCTCCAGCAATTTTGTTTACCTTCTGCCTACTTTCAATGACTGGTGTACCATGACACCCAGGTCTCGTTGCATCTCCCCCTTTCCTAATCGGCCACCATTCAGATAATAATCTACTTTCCTATTTTTGCCACCAAAGTGGATAACCTCACATTTATCCACATTATACTGCATCTGCCATGCATTTGCCCACTCACCCAACCTATCCAAGTCACCTTGCAGCCTCCTAGCATCCTCCTCACAGCTAACACTGCCCCCCAGCTTCGTGTCATCCACAAACTTGGAGATGTTGCATTCAATTCCCTCGTCCAAATCATTAATATATATCATAAATAGCTGGGGTCCCAGAACTGAGCCTTGCGGTACCCCACTAGTCACTGCCTGCCATTGTGAAAAGGACCCGTTCACTCCTACTCTTTGCTTCCTGTCTGCCAACCAGTTCTCTATCCACATCAATACTGAACCCCCAATTTCCTAAGATAATAATGACAATCCATATTTAAAAAAACCTGCCAAAAAACTTGCGCTGCGCATGCGCATGCGGAGAAGGCTGCTGTGCGTGCACAGCACAGTACTGCAAAGGCAGAATTTCATCTGCCTTCAGCTCCGTTTTAAATTGACGGCTTGAAGTAGCGCTGACAGCACGTGGGCTGCACAGACCTTCACTGGTTACAAGTGCTGTGGTTGAAAGGCACAGAGAATTATGTCTACCTTGCCTACCCTGGCGGCACATGCCTGGTGTGTGTGTGTGTGTGTGTGTGTGTGTGTGTGTGTGTGTGTGTGTGTGTGTGTGTGTGTGTGTGTGTGTGTGTGTGTGTGTGTGTGTGTGTGTGTGTGTGTGTGTGTGTGTGTGTGTGTGTGTGTGTGTGTGTGTGTGTGTGTGTGTGTGTGTGTGTGTATGTGCGTGTGTTTGTTTACTTGTGAGTGTGTGTATATAAACACACTGAACTTTTATTTTCTCTCTTGTTTATCATATTGTTTACAGTGTACCATGTTTACATATTTTGTTGTGCTGCAGCAAGTAAGAATTTCATTGTTCTATCTGGGACATATGACAATAAAACACTCTTGACTCTTGTCTGAAGGAGGGTTTCGGCCCGAAACGTTGCCTATTTCCTTCGCTCGATAGATGCTGCTGCACCTGCTGAGTTTCTCCAGCACTTTAGTCTACCAAGAATCTTGAGTCTTGACTCTTGACCTGAACTTGAGTGAATTGGCTTTTCTTGTTTTTAATTGTGACTGAATTGGAGAAATTGATTATGTTATGTATTGTTGAGAGCACTCTGTTAATAAGCTGAGTTTTCTGCCCTGATCTATGCCCAGACCTGATTCAAGGAAAGAACATCTTGGCAAACTTGATGGACTCAGGGAAGCATTAACAATATAATGTTTTACCATTTTAGGCATTGTATGCCTTGAATATACTTTACTGATTGTGTTGCTTCATCCCCCTGTGGTTACAGCTATTTGGTTGTCAATGCGAGGAACATTTATTGCTTCAGAAGAAATAATATGAAATTGTGTTATTGGGTGAAAACCAATGCTGCAATGGAAGCTATGTAAAATTCTGTTATTGGGTGAACACCAACTGGTCATGTTACAGGGCCATTGAGTCATTTAGTTGTACCATACTGAAATGAACTCTTTCAATTGCTATGTCCATGCTGACTACGTTGCACTTCTCTTTAGTTTAGAGATACAGCGCAGAAACAGGCCCTTTGGCCCTCCGAGACGGCGCTAACCAGCAATCCCTGCATACTAACACCATCCTACACACACCAGGGCCAATTTACAATTTTACCGAAGCAAATTAATCTACAAATCTGTAGGTCTTTGGAGTGTGGGAGAAAACCAGAGTACCTGGAGAAAACCTATGCAGGTTATGGGGAGAACGTACAAACTCCATATAAACAGCAACCTTAGTCAAGATTGAACCTGGGTCTCTGGCACTGTAAGGCAGCAATTCTCCTGCTGCGCCAACGTGCCGCCCCTATTTCTCCTTACTATTCTTATTTTCCATCGTTAGGTCTGCATCTTTCTCTGCCTTACGTAGTCATCTGCCAGTAGATATGGCTCCATTGGCAATGAACTAAATGGAGTGAGACTTAGACCAGTCAGAATCCCAGTTGTTGCTCCCACTTCATAGAGTTCCAGCTGAACTCAGCTGGAACTTCATTCCAGATTTTCCAATTGAAGATTTAAAAATGAAGATTTTTTTATTTTTTTTTAAGTATGTTATTTTTATTAGAAGTACAGTAAATTACAGTAATACACATCACATATATATTATTACATTTGTTGTACCACTTCGTTTTTCGAGCTTTAAAAAAAGGTAGAAATAAAAGAAGTAAGGAAAGTGAGCAAGAATCGTGAAGGTGCAGGAAAGTGTTGAGAGAAGAAAGCCCCTTAGGGAAGAAGTTAGAAAAGGAAGTAAAGAAAGAAAATAGACCCTAGAAAGAAAAGAAAAAAAAAGAAAAACAATCGCTCTATTGTAACAGAAAACACTGCAAAAAAGGATATACCAACCGTGTTTTTTTATTTTTTTTATTTTTATTTTATACCCCCCGTTACCAGATCCTGGCACCATTTATATTTTAAATTACTATTGTTGGAATTGGAGCATTTTTCCAAAATTTGAGTATAAGCTTTTTTACCATTATTAGCCCGTAATTAAGGAAGTTCTTTTGAAACACGTTTAATTCCAAAAATGATCCATTTGTTGGTACAAGTTTTGTTTCAATTAATTTTGTGAAGATTTCAAATATTTCGTTCCAGAATTTTTGGATTTTTATACAAAAAACAGAAGAGTGCGCTATGGTAGTTTCTTGTGACTGATATTTATCACAAATGGGTGAGACATTGGGGAAAAGTTTATTTATTTTAGTTTTTGAATGATATAGTCTATATAATGTTTTAAATTGAATTAGGGTATGTCGTACATCGATCGAGCATTTATGCACATATAGTAAGTGTTTATCCCAGCTCTCTTTTGAAATTTTTATAGCTAGTTCTTGTTCCCAGTCTCTTCTAATACCATCGGTTGTAGGTATTTCTTTATTTAAAATAATGTTGTATGAGTATGATATTAGATTTGCTGATTCCGCCTTTGGCTTCATGGCTTCATCCAATAAGTCTGGGGGCATGTTATGAGTCTTTTGTGTATTTTTTCAGATATTCACGGATTTGAAGATATTTAAAATATTTATTATTTTTCAAATTATATTTCAGTTGTAATTGTTGAAATGATAATAATTTTCCTAATTCATACAAGTCTCCGAGCATTTTGATTCCTATTCTTTCCTATTGTGTAAATGATTTATCTATAATTGAAGGTTTAAATGACGGGTTATTGACTATTGGCATTAACAGAGATAGATTTCTTAATTTTAGATTCTGTTTTATTTGTTTCCAAGTTCTAATTGTGCTATGTATCATTGGATTTTTATTATAATTTTTGTTATTCAGATTCATTGGTGAGAGGAGAGTCGCTCCTGTATTACACGGAGAGCAGTCCTCTCTCTCCATTACAATCTAGTCTACAATTGAAGATAAAACTAAAGTACAGATTTACTAAGCAATTGCTGGAACAGGTGCAAAACATTGAATAGGAAACCCTGCAATTAGAAATGACTTATTATACTAATATCGGGTCTTTGATAGGATGACCCAATAAATTCCATTCTTGTGTAGATAGGAACTGCAGATGTTGGTTTAGACCGAAATTAGACACAAAACGCTGGAGTAACTCAGCAGGGTCTCCATTCTTCATCTTTACCAGGCCCAATGAAATCTTCCTTTACAAGTGCTTCATCAATCCCTCTTTGAATGTTATTTTGGTGGTGTTTCCATCACCCCTTCAATCAGATCACAACTAGTCGATATCAAGTAAACTTCTGCAGATGGCTCAATTAGCCGTTGAGTCCAGGCTTGGTTATTATTTATGTATATACTTCTGAAATCAGGCCGACCCTGGAACACCACCAGGACAACAGACTGTCATGGTCAGACCAAGATACCTGCACATACAACAATTGGGACTTGAAAATTATGCCAAACTGGTGACTCTGTATACTGTCCCAATGTACTACTGCTATACACGTGTGCTGTATCTGCGATGTTTATCTAATATGTATCTCAGTACTCATGTATAGTGATACTTGTACTGAACTGAATACAAAAATGAATTTCACTGTAACTCGGTACATGTGACAAATAAATTACTGTACCATACCATATCATACCGAAATGTACATTATATTTTTATATCCACTATTTTACATGGGATAGAAGGAAGAGTAAGAGACCCATTGTTTGCGTCTGTTAAGCCAGCTTCCAATTCACTAGGAACAAGCCGGAGTTTAGTTTAGAGATTCAGTGTGGAAAAAGGCCCTTCAGTCCACTGAGTCCGCACCGACCAGCGATCCCCGCACATTAACACTATCCTACACACACTAGGGACAATTTACACATTTACCATACCAATTAACATACATACTTGTACGTCATTGGAGTGTCGGAGGAAACCGAAGATCTTAGAGAAAACCTATGCGGTCCCCAAACTCCATACAGACAGTGCCCGCAGTCAGAATTAAACCCGGGTCTCTGACGCTGTAAGGCAGCAACTCTACCACTGCGCCACCGTGCCACCCCTAAGCTCAGTGACTCCATCAGAATAGAAATACATTCCTCCCATTTGCCTCATAGTGCAGCAAGGTAATTATTGTTCATTTCTGACAACTCAATTGTTTTTTGAGTGCTTTTAGGCCACATATGATGCCCATTTAAATTACATAAAAATTGTTAATTCTACTTTGATTATTGTCATCTAACATTCCACCCTTTCCTGTGAAAATAGGGAAGATTTAATCATTCAGAGTACTGATCATCTCCAGGCTTATTATCTTATTTGCTTACAGTTGCCGTATTTCTCATCCTGTTGCTCTGTCCTTACATCACAGAAAATTAGTTTCTAAATGGTAGCTGCGAAAACCAAGAATTGGTAATAAGATTATGCATTTCTCAATCAAAGCTTACACCCAATGTTTCTTACTCTTGAGTGACTCATTAAACACACAGATGTTACTTAACTCTGGAAAATTGAACATTTGCTCATGGCACTTGGCATACGCATTAAACTTTTCCAAATCAGCTACTGTAATGATCCATGTGGCATTATTTATGTCAAGGACATTTACATTTCTTGTTTAGTTAACCATATAACCATATCACAATTACAGCACGGTAACAGGCCATCTCGGCCCTTCTAGTCCGGGCCGAACACTTACTCTCACCTAGTCCCATCTACGTGCACGCAGACCATAACCCTCCATTCCTTTCCCGTCCATATACCTATCCAATTTATTTTTAAATGATAAAATCGAACCTGCCTCCACCACTTCCACTGGAAGCTCATTCCACACAGCCACCACTCTCTGAGTAAAGAAGTTACCCCTAAACTCTTGTCCCTTAATTCTCAAATTATGTCCTCTGGTTTGAATCTTCCCTACTCTCAGTGGGAAAAGCTTATCCACGTCAACTCTGTCTATCCCTCTCATCATTTTAAAGACCTCTATCAAGTCCCCCCTTAACCTTCTGCGCTCCAAAGAATAAAGCCCTAACTTGTTCAACCTTTCTCTGTAACCTAGGTGCTGAAACCCAGGCAACATTCTAGTAAATCTCCTCTGTACTCTCTCTATTTTGTTGACATCCTTCCTATAATTAGGCGATCAAAATTGTACACCATACTCCAGAATTGGCCTCATCAATGCCTTGTACAATTTTAACATTACATCCCAACTTCTATACTCAATGCTCTGATTTATAAAGGCCAGCACACCAAAAGCTTTCTTTACCACCCTATCTACATGAGATTCCACTTTCAGGGAACTGTGCACAGTTATTCCCAGATCCCTCTGTTCACCTACATTCTTCAATTCCCTACCATTTACCATGTACGTCCTATTTTGATTTGTCCTGCCAAGATGTAGCACCTCACACTTATCAGCATTAAACTCCAACTGCCATCTTTCAGCCCACTCTTCCAACTGGCATAAATCTCTCTGTAGACTTTGAAACTCTACTTCATTACCCGCAACCCCACCTATCTTAGTATCTTCTGCATACTTACTAATCCAATTTACCACGCCATCATCCAAATCATTGATGTACATGACAAACAACAGTGGACCCAACACAGATCCCTGTGGCACCCCACTAGTCACTGGCCTCCAATCTGACAAACAACCATCCACCATTACTCTCTGGCATCTCCCATTCAGCCACTGTTGAATCCATCATGCTACTCCACCATTAATACCCAACAATTGAACCTTCTTAACCAACCTTCCATGAGGAACCTTGTCAAAGGCCTTACTGAAGTCCATATATACAACATCCACTGCTTTACCCTCATCAATTTCCCCAGTAACCTCTTCAAAAAATTCAAGAAGATTAGTCAAACATGACCTTCCAGGCACAAATCCATGTTGACTGTTCCTAATCAGACCCTGTTTATCCAGATGCTTATATATATTATCTCTCAGTATCCTTTCCATTAATTTGCCCACCACTGACGTCAAACTAACAGGTCTATAATTGCTAGGTTTACTCTTAGACCCCTTTTTAAAACATGCGCAGTATGCCAATCCTCCGGCACTATTCCCGTTTCTAATGACATTTGAAATATTTCTGTCATAGCCCCTGCTATTTCTACACTAACTTCCCTCAATGTCCTAGGGAATATAGTGATCTACCTATCAATGAGAGCGGAAGCGTTTTCCAAAATTTAATCGTATCATTCAGTTTATTTAATAGTGGTATAAAATTGGCACTAAATAATGATTTGTGTCTTCTCGTAATTTGAATACCCAGGTACTTGAATTTTTCTGTTGCAATTTTGAAGGGGAATTTTAGTAAGTGTCTCGAATCCTGTGGTTTTAAAGACATAATTTTGCTTTTATTCCAATTTATTCTATATCCTGAAAAAGAGCCGAATTCCTCAATTAGTGTTAATAAGGTGGGTATACTCGTTTGTGTATTAGTAATATATAAAAGGATCTCATCAGCGTATAATGAAATTTTATTCTTTGAGTCCTTGCTGTTATATCCGTGAATATTTGGGTGATTTCTAATCCTTTCGGCCAGCGGTTCTATCATAAGGGCAAATAGCAATGGTGATAAGGCACACCCTTGCCTATTACCCCTTGATAAGTAAAATTTTGGAGATAGCGTATTGTTAGTTAATATTCTTGCTGTAGGTCTATCATAAAGTAGTTTAATCCATCTAATAAAATTCTCTCCCATATTAAATTTTTGGAGTACCTTGTATAAATACTGCCATTCTACTTGATCAAATGCCTTCTCTGCATCCAACGTGACCACTGAGATATCTTCATTGTCCTCATTATGAGAGTACATTATATTAAAAAGCCTTCTCAAATTATTAAATGATTGTCTTTTGGGTATAAATCCCGTTTGATCCGTATGTATTAAATTGTTAATATAATTATTTAGCCTTCTAGCTAGAATCTTTGCTAAAATTTTCTGATCCGTATTTAGAAGTGATATAGCTCTATAGGAACCAGGTTCATCTAAATCTTTATCTTTTTTTGGTATAAGCGTTATTGTTGCTTCTGCTAGGGTTTCTGGTAGTTTATTTTCAGTATAAGCCTGCGTGTATAAATTAAATAATCTTGGTACAATTGACTCCTGAAATCTTTTATAAAATTCATTACTAAAGCCATCTGGTCCTGGGGTCTTCCCATTTTTCAATGAGTTTATTATTTGTTTTATTTCTTCACTAGTAATCCGTGCTCCTAATTGCTCTTGTTCTAAACTATCCAATTTTGGGAGCTTGCAATTATCTAAAAAATTTGTAATTTTACTTACATCTGTCTTTATTTTGGATGTGTATAAATTGTGATAAAATTGGGCAAACCTCTTATTAATATCCTTAGGCAATGTTAGAAACTCACCATTGTCCGATTTAATTTTTGTAATAGTTTTTTCCTTTTCTCGTTGCTTCAGTTGCCTCGCAAGCAGTTTATGTGGCTTATCCCCAAATTCGAAGTGTGCTTGTTTTGTAATTTGTAATAATCTTATTACTCTAGCCGATAGTATTCTATTGACTTTATATTTCAATAAAGTTATCTTATTATGTTTATTTATGGTTGGGTCAGTTGCATTGTCCAGTTCTAGTAATTTTATTTTCTGTTCTATCCGCTGAAGTTCTCTTTTATTTTCCTTATTTTGAAAACTTTGGTAAGAGATTATGACACCGCGAATATATGCCTTGAAGGTTTCCCATAATAGCAGTGCAGAAATACCCGGTGTGTCATTTGTTTCGAAAAAAAGTTTTGTTTGTTCTTTTATATACTCATAACCCTGCTGGTTATTTAATATGTGTGCATTGAACCTCCAAAAAGGCTTTATACTCGGCATTCCCTCAATTTTAAGTATAAAAGTCAATGGTGAGTGATCAGAAATAATACTGTTATGATATGGTTACACAGAAAAGCTGGAGAAACTCAGCGGGTTATGATATGATGGTTTATTCGTATACGGGATCAATTTTGTGTCCAGTAAGAAATAGTCAATTCGCGAATAAGTTTTGTGAACTGATGAATAAAATGAGTATTCCCTACCACTTGGATTTGCTATTCTCCAAACATCAGCTATGTTATTATTTTTTATATAAGTATTTAAAAATTCACAGGTCTTGGTTTTAACAAGACGCTTCCCTAGCTTTATTGATTTATCTAAGTATGGATCTATAACACAATTGAAATCTCCCCCCATTATTATATTTTGAAAATTATGCTCTGCGATTAAATCTATTATTTTCCTAAAAAATTGTGGGTTATCAAAATTAGGCGCGTAAATATTTATCATAGTTAATGGTGTATTGTAAATTTCTCCTGTGACTATAACATATCTTCCCTCTTTATCAGATATGGAATTCTTTAATTTAAAAGGTATGCCCTTCCGAATTATAATGGCCGTGCCTCTTGCTTTAGAGGAGAATGAGGAGTGATAGGTTTGACCTATCCAATTTGCCCTTAATCTGATCTGAGTTTGTTGTTTCAAATGTGTCTCTTGTAGGAACGCAATATCCATATTTAATGATTTTAATTGTGCCAGAATTTTACCTCTTTTAATTGGCTCATTCGCACCTCTGATGTTCCAACTACAGAAGGTGAGACCTCCGATATTTATTCGACTATTATCTTGCATTGGCTATTATTACCAGACTGTATGATTCATGTGATGCAGCCAAGTACCTCAGAATCCCGAATCCAGAGTTGTCCTTCATAATTTCTACAGTAGTTCTACATCTCCTGACATTATTAAACATAATTAAGGGAAAGAGAAAAACATAAAATAAAGTGTACATAAAAATGAAGCCACCGGAAGTCCCTGATTTCTTTCTTAAGATTCTTTTTACATTCTTTATAATCCTCAAGCACCTCATTTACTCCATGCTGCCTATAATTATTGTAGATCTCTCTCTTTTTCCGAACCAAGTGTCCAATTTCCCTTGAAAACCATGGTTCTTTCCAATTTTTACTATTTCCTTTCAACCGAAAAGGGACATAAACATAGAAACATAGAAATTAGGTGCAGGAGTAGGCCATTCGGCCCTTCGAGCCTGCACCGCCATTCAATATCATCATGGCTGATCATCCAACTCAGTATCCCGTAGTTGCCTTCTCTCCATACCCTCTGATCCCCTTAGCCACAAGGACCACATCTAACTCCCTCTTAAATATAGCCAATGAACTGGCCTCGACTACCTTCTGCGGCAGAGAGTTCCAGAGACTCACCACTCTCTGTGTGAAAAAAGTTCTTCTCATCTCGGTTTTAAAGGATTTCCCCCTTATCCTTAAGCTGTGACCCCTTGTCCTGGACTTCCCCAACATCGGGAACAATCTTCCTGCATCTAGCCTGTCCAACCCCTTAAGAATTTTGTAAGTTTCTACAAGATCCCCTCTCAATCTCCTAAATTCTAGAGAGTATAAACCAAGTCTATCCAGTCTTTCTTCATAAGACAGTCCTGACATCCCAGGAATCAGTCTGGTGAACCTTCTCTGCATTCCCTTTATGGCAATAATGTCCTTCCTCAGATTTGGAGACCAAAACTGTACACAATACTCCAGGCGTGGTCTCACCAAGACCCTGTACAACTGCAGTAGAACCTCCCTGCTCCTATACTCAAATCATTTTGCTATGAAAGCTAACATACCATTCGCTTTGTTCACTGCCTGCTGCACCTGCATGTCTACCTTCAATGACTGGTGTACCATGACACCCAGGTCTCGCTGCATCTCCCCTTTTCCTAGTCGGCCACCATTTAGATAATAGTCTGCTTTCCTGTTTTTGCCACCAAAATGGATAACCTCACATTTATCCACATTATACTGCATCTGCCAAACATTTGCCCACTCACCCAGCCTATCCAAGTCACCTTGCAGTCTCCTAGCATCCTGTACTCTTAAAATGTCACCTGTAAATGTCCTCCATCTCTCTTCCACATCTTTCCCATAAAACAAACTGTCCCAATTTACTCCTTTTAAATCCTTTCGCATCTCCTCAAAGTTAGCCTTTCTCCAATCAAAAATCTCAACCCTAGGTCCAGTTCTGACCCTCTCCATAATTATATAGAAACTAATGGTATAGTGATCACTGGTCTCGAACTGTTCCCCAACGCATACCTCTGCCACCTGACCCGTCTCATTTCCTAACAGGAGGTCCAGCACCGCCCCTTCTCTAGTAGGTACTTCTATGTATTGCTGCAAAAAACTATCCTGCACACATTTTACAAACTCCAACCCATCCAGCCCATTTACAGAATGTGTTTCCCAGTCTGTGTGGAAAATTGAAATCTCCCACAATCACTACCTTGTGCTTACTACTAATATCTGCAATCTCCTTACATATTTGCTCTTCCAATTCTCGCTCCCCATTTGGCGGTCTATAATACACCCCTATAAGTGTTGCTACCCCTTTCCCATTTCTCAGTTCCACCCAAATAGCCTCCCTAGACGAGCCCTCTAATCTATCCTGCCAAAGCACTGCTGTAATATCTTCCCTGATAAGCAATGCAACACCTCCACCTCTTGCCCCTCCAATTCTATCACACCTGAAGCAACGAAACCCTGGAATATTTAGTTTCCAATCACAGCCCTCCTGCAACCATGTTTCACTGATCGCCACAACATCATACTTCCAGGTGTCAATCCAGGCTCTAAGATCATCCACCTTTCTTACAATGTTCCTAGCATTAAAATATACACATTTGAGAAACCCACCCTCTCTTATTCTCTGTTTATTGTATTTTTCTTCTCTCTCCCCTACATTTTGGGTCAGAGTGCTACCATTCTCTGCCTCCTGCCTCACACACTGGCTGCTAGCTTTCCCAATTTGAGTCCCTCCCCCCAACCATACTAGTTTAAAGTCTCCCCAGTAGCCTTTGCAAATCTCCCCGCCAGGATATTGGTCCCCCTTCGAGATCAAGTGCTACCCGTCCTTTCTGTACAGGTCGCACCTTCCCCAAAAGAGGTCCCAATGATCCAGAAACTTGAATCCATGCCCTCTGCACCAGTCTTTCAGCCACTCATTTATCCTCCACCTCGCTCCATTCCTACTCTCACTGTCGCGTGGCACAGGCAGTTATCCTGAGATGTTACCTTTGCAGTCCTTCTCCTTAACTCTCTACCTAACTCCCTAAATTCTTCTTTCAGGACCTCTTCTCTTGTTTTACCTATGTCGTTGGTACCTATATGCACCACAACCTCAGGCTCCTCTCCCTCCCATTTCAGGATTTCTTGGACACGTTCAGACACATCCCTGACCCTGGCACCAGGGAGGCAAACTACCATCCGGGTCTCCTGTCTACGTCCACAGAATCGCTTATCCGACCCCCTGACTATAGAGTCCCCTATTACAATTGCCCTCCCCTTCTTTTCCTTACCCTTCTGAGCAACAGGACCGGTCTTTGTGCCAGAGGCCCGGCCGCTGTCGCTGCCCCCCAGGTAGGCTGTCTCCCCCACCCTTACTCAAACATGAGTACTTATTTTCAAGGTGTACAGCCACCGGGGTACTCACCAGTCCCTGCCTCTGCCCATTGCCCTTCCTAACTGTGACCCAGTTTTCTGTCTCCCGTGGTCTTGGAGTGACCACCTCCCTGTAACTCCTTTCTATGACCTCCTCGCTCTCCCTGCTTCTTTTAACTTTTCTAATTTCTTTCTTAAGATTATTTTTACATTCTTTATACTCCTCAAGCACCTCATTTACTCCATGCTCCCTATAATTATTGTAGATCTCTCTCTTTTTCCGAAACATGTGTCCAATTTCACTTGAAAACCAGGGCTCTTTCCAATGATTACTCTTTCGAATTCAACCGAACAGGGACATAAATATTCTGTACTCTTAAAATTTCCCCTTTAAATGTCCTCCATTTCTCTACTACATCCTTCCCATAAAACAAAATGTCCCAATTCACTCCTTTTAAATCCTTTTGCATCTCCTCAAAGTTAGCCTTTCTCCAATCAAAAATCTCAACCCTTGGTCCAGTTCTGACCTACTCCATAATTATATTGAAACTAATGGTATTGTGATCACTGGACCCGAAGAGCTCCCCAACACATACCTCCGTCACCTGACCTGTCTCATTTCATAACAGGAGGTCCAGCACTGCCCCTTCACTAGTAGGTACCTCTATGTATTGCTGCAAAAAACTATCCTGCACACATTTTTATTTTTTAACCTTAATTGCCCAACAGTCCATTCACTCAAAATGCTCTCTGTCCACCCCACCCGGCAGTAAGTTAATAAAGCACTCCAGGGCGGCAAGGTGACGCCGTGGTAGAGTTGCTGCCTTACACCACTTACAGCTTACAAAGGGTTCAATCCTGACTAAGGGTGCTTTCTCTATGGAGTTTGTACGTTTACCTTGTGACCGTGTAGCTTTTCTCCGTGAACTTTGGTTTCCTCCCACATTCCAAAGACGTACCGGTTTGCAGGCTAATTGGCTTGGTATAAATGTAAATTGTCCCTTGTGTGTGTAGGATAGTGTTAATGTGTGGGGATCGCTGGTCGGTGCGGACCCGGTGGGCCGAAGGGCCTATTTGTGCGCTGTATCTCTAAACTAAACAAAATTAAACTCCATCAGATACACTCCACCAAGAATGAAAACCAATAAAACAATTATCAATATTTCAATTCATATGCGTTAGTATTAAAATATGTGCACTTTTATCATACAAAACGCAGACACATCGTTTCGCAGCTAATATTTCTTTAAATTAATTTATTTCAAAGTGCCCTTGTTAGGCAGGCATAAATTTGCATCCATCACTGTCTCATATAATAGATGTATATCATTCTGATAGAAGTATACAAAATGATGAGAGGCATATATAGATAATCTTTTTTGGCAAGATAGAATGTCTGAGTCCAGAGGACATCGCTTTAAAGTAAGAGTGACAACGTTTAAAGGAGATGTGGGGTAGGTTTTTCATACACAGGTTGTCTGTCGCTGGTTGTCTGGAAGCTGTTGCCAGGGTGGATGGTAGAGGCGGATACTATGGTGTCATTTAAGAGGCTTTTAAAAAAGCATGTGATGATATGTGAGAAATGGAGTGATACGGATCACATGCAGGTAGAGTAATTTAACTCAGCATAATCTTCACCACAGACATTTCAATTCAAGCCCATTCCTCTGCTGTACTGTGCTATGATCTATCTTCTATAACGCCAATGAAATAAGCAAGCATTTAAAAAGTGTTTTGGATGAGGGGGAGTGTCAGCCAGGAAACTGTGAGACTTGGCTTATTTTCTTCAAAAAAAGGCCACAAAGTAGCTCTGCAACTGAGTGACTAAGCACGCCGAGCAGCATCTCCGGAGAGCAAAGATAGGTTGAGACCCAACCCTTCTTCAGACCCAACCCAGGTCTCAACAAAAATGTTGCCTTGTCATGTTCTCCAACGATGCTGCCTGACCTGTTGAATTATTCCAACACTTTGCCTGCTTTTGTGTATTAACCAGCATTTGTTTCCGCTACTTATTTTCTTCGAATGCTGCCTTTGGATTTTTCCAAAGTGGCTCAACCACTGGAGCAGAAGGACTTGCTTTGATGCACAATTTGATGGATGTTTCAGTAAAGAGTGTACTCAACATATAAAGATTAAATTAGCCATATGTCTGATGATCACAGAGACCTTTCGCAATTATGTGGGGGGAGCATTGTAATAGATTTGAGGGCCTGTCCCACTTAGAAACATAGAAACATAGAAAATAGGTACAGGAGTAGGCCATTCGGCCCTTCGAGCCTGCACCGCCATTCAATATGATCAAGGCTGATCATCCAACTCAGTATCCTGTTCCTGCCTTCTCTCCATACCCCCTGATCCCCCTAGCCACAAGGGCCACATCTAACTCCCTCTTAAATATAGCCAATGAACTGGCCACAACTACCCTCTGTGGCAGAGAGTTCCAGAGATTCACCACTATCTGTGCGAAAAATGTTTTTCTCATGTCGGTCCTAAAAGATTTCCCCTCTATCCTTAAGCTGTGACCCCTTGTCCTGGACTTCCCCAACATTGGGAAAAATCTTCCTGCATCTAGCCTGTCCAACCCCTTAAGAATTTTGTAAGTTTATAGAAGATCCCTCCTCAATCTCCTAAATTCTAGCGAGTGCAGGCCGAGTCTATCCAGTCTTTCTTCATATGAAAGTCCTGACATCCCAGGAATCAGTCTGGAGAAACCTTCTCTGCACTACCTCTAAGCAATAATGCCCTTCCTCATATTTGGAGAGCAAAACTGTACACAATACTCGAGGTGTGGTCTCACCAACACACTTGGGTGCCATTTGCGCGTCACCACACACCATGCTTACGTAATGCACACCATCCGTGCACCATGTGCGCTGCACGACGCACATGTCGTGCGTCGTGAGGCGTAAACGGTGTCACGTAAATTACGCGCAACTGACGCACAAGTGGGACAGGCCCTTAACTTTCCTTCCCTCTCCAATTAGTCTCAGTAATTTATTAGCCAGAAAGTTCCATGAACATTGGAATTATGAAGGTTATCCTGGCACAGTCCTAGTCCAAAGATGAGAGAGCATAGATTTATGGTGAAGAAATCTCTACATGGATGGGACAAGTTTGGAGGGATATGGACCGAGCGTGGGCAGTTGGGACTAGTACATGTTGGCCAGTGTGGGGCAAGTTGGGCCGAATGGCCTGTTTCCACATTGTATCATGACTGTAGGACTCTAAGGGCAAAATTTGAAAGCGATGCGCGAGGCAAGTTTTTTTTACATAGATGGTGATTGGTGGCTGGAACATGCTGATACAATAGTGGCATTTGAGCCTTTTAACTGGGTACATGGTTTTCAGATTCAATTTAATTGTCATTGTCAGTGTACAGTACAGAGACAACGAAATGCATTTAGCATCTCCCTGGAAGAGCAACATAGCAAACGATTTGAATAAATAATAATAAGTGTCCAGAGGGGGGGGGGGGGTGGTGATTGGCAGTCACCGAGGTACGTTGTTGAGTAGAGTGACAGCCGCCGGAAAGAAGCTGTTCCTCGACCTGCTGGTTCGGCAACGGAGAGACCTGTAGCGCCTCCCGGATAGGAGAAAATGCATGATATTGATAATGTGCTGGCAGAGGAAATAGTTTTACTTGGTGTCATGTTTGGCATTGGCATTGAGCGCAGAATGGCCTGTTACTGTCCTGTATCTTCTGTGTTATAAGAGATAAGAGATATTGCTTTCATCCTTTCTATCATGGTTTGCGGAGCTTCTAGCTGCGCGAGGCGCTGACTTTAGCATTGCGAAGTCCTGAGATCTTTTGCCGAGGGTCGCTAGTGTTGAATCTCCGCCCAGCTCGGCCTGTGGACTTCGGGAGCCGCGGTCTCCGGTAAGAAGTGGCCGATTCGGAAACTTCAAGCCGCTGAGAGTGTTCTTCCATTCCGACATCAGAGTTCCGATCATCCCGGTGAGAGGGCCTAAACATCAGGTCACCGCAGCGGCAACATGAGAGGGTTCAAAGGCCCCCACCACAGATCAACAAAGAGGAAGGTGACTAAACTTTATTGCCTTCTCTCATAGTGGGAAACCTTGATTCCTCTGTGTGGGGATGTTCATGGTAAATTCTATCGTGTATTGTGTTCTTTTTATTCGTATGGCTGTATGGTAACTTAAATCTCACTGCACCAATTGGTGCATGTCACAATAAATGTAACTTGAACTTGAACCCTCTCTTAAACTTAAAACTAACTTTCTTACTTCCCCAGTTCTGATAAAGTCCACAGTGATGGGCAGGGCCCTGAGGAGTATTGTCAAGCAGAGCAATCTAGAAGTGCAGGAACATACTTCGAAATGGCATCACTGGTAGATAGGGTAGTCAAGAAGGGTTTCAGTAGATTGGCCTTCATCAGTCAGTGTGTTGAGTATAGAACCTGGGATATTTCAGTTTAGTTTATTCTCACAGTGAAAAGCTTTTTGTTGCGTGCTAACCAGTCAGCAGAAAGACAATATATGATTCCAATCAATCCATTTACAGTATATGGAAACATGATAAGGAAATAACGTTATCCACGAGACATCAGAGGTAGGTAATACTGCTCTCTGGTTGTAGTAGGATGATTCAGTTGCCTGATAACAGCTGGGAAGAAACTGTCCCTTTTCTGGTGCGCGTTTTCACACTCCTATACCCTTTGCCTGATGGGAGAGGGGAGAAGAGGGAGTGGCCAGGGTGCAACTCATCCTTGATAAGCTGTTGGCCTTGTAGAGGTAGCGTGAGGTGTAAATGGAGTCAATGGAAGGGAGGTTGGTCTGTGTGATGTCCAAGGCTGCGTTCACAATTCACTGCTATTTCTTATGTCGCTGAATGGAGCTGTTCCCAAACCAAGCAGTGATGCATCCTGATAAAATGCTTTTTATGGTGCATCCGGAGAAGTTGGTGAGTTGTAGGGGACATACCAAAGTTCCTAAGCCTTCTAAGGAAGTAGAGGCATTGGTGTGCCTTCCTGGTCGTTGCTTCCATATGGTTTGTCAAGGAGAAGTTGTTGGTGATATTGAGTGTGAAGCTTTCGACCTTCTCTACTTCCTCACCATCAATGCAAACCGGGGTATGTCTACCATTTTGTTTCCTGAAGTCGGTCACTATCTCCTTTGTTTTGCTGAAGTCAAGAGAAAGGTTGTTGTCTGGACATCAGGACACAAGGTTCTCGATCTCCTTCCTGCATTCCGTCTCATCATTATTTGATATCCGGCTCACAATTAATTAGACTTATACATTACTGTGCAGTCGTGTGTGTACAAGGAGTAAACAAGGGGCCTGGGAACGCAGCCTCGTGACGCACCAGTGTTGAGGATTATCATAGAGGATGATTTGTCTCCTATCCTCACTGATTGGGGTCTGTTGATCAGGAAGTCGAGGATCCAGTTGCAGAGATGAGTGCTGACACCAAATCCTGCAAGTTTGGTAATAAACGTGGATGGTATAATGGTATTACAAGCAGAGCTGTAGTCTATGAATAGGAGTCTGACGTAAGTGTCTCTCTAATCCAGGTGTTCTAGGTATGAATGTAGGACTTGGGCGATGGCATAATCCGTGGACCTGTTGTGGTGGTTGGCGAACTGCAGTGCATCAAGGCCACGGGGTAGACTGGATTTAATGCATACTATAACCAGACTCTCAAACTGTTTAATGATGCTGAATGTCAAGGCCACAGGACGGTAATTGTTTAGGCATGAGGATTTGCTTCTCTTTGGTCCTGGGATGATGGTGGTATTCTTGAAGCAGGTGGGTATCTCAGAAGAGAGTAGGGAGAGGTTAAAGATGTCCACAAATACTCCCAGTAGCTGGTCCGTGCAGCTACTAAGGCCACGGCCAGGAACTCCGTCTGGGCCAGTTGCTTTTCATGAGTTTACCCTCAGGAAGGTCGATCCGACCTCTGCCGCAGTCACCCTGGGGAGAGGCACATTGAAGGGATAGGTGACCGCCATGTTGGGCTTCTGCTCGAAGCGAGCATAGAAAGCATTCAGTTCATCAGGTAGGGTTGCACTATCACCAGTGATGTTGCCTGACCTTGCTTTGCAGTCAGTTATCATATTCAGACCATACCACATTCTCCGTGTGTCTGAGTGATTATACTGGGATTCAAGTTTGTCCCGTATTGTCTCTTGGCATGCCTGATGGCTTTGCGGAGATCATAGCGGGTCCTTCTTGTACTGCTCGGGGACATAAATGCTGGAGTAAGGTTGCCGTAGTAGGGGATTTTAACTTTCCCAATATTGACTGGGACTGTCACAGTGCAAAAGCTTTGGACGAGACAGATTTTATCAAATGTATTTATTAAATCCAGCAATATGTAGATGGCTCTACATGTGGGAAGGCAACGCTCGATCTAGTCTTTGGAAATTGTGAAGGGAAAGTGGCAAAAATGTTTGTGAATGAGCCAGAAACCACTGTTCTATTAGCTTTAAGACAGTTAGCGATAGAGACAGAGCAGGCCTGCGAGTTGGGGGCAAGGCCAACTTTGATGGCATTAGACAGAAACTCATTCAAGTTGATAGGAGCAGGTTGTTTGCTGCAAAGGGAAGGTTAAAAAGTGGAATGCTTCTAAAAGTGTGCTGACAAGTGCTCGGACCATGCATGTTCCTGATAGAGTGAAGGGCAAGGCAGATGGGCATGATAAACCTTGGATGATGAGAGAAATCGAGGCTCTAGTCAAGAATAAGGAGGAGGTATGGGACAGAAATAAGCATCTGGGACCAAGGGTATCCCTGGAAAAGTTTCAGCGATACCCTTGTAGTCCCACAAATGTAGTCCCACACATTTCCTTTAATGTTGCCACACACCTTATAGCTATACCATCCAGTATTTGACATTTCCACCCTGGGATAAAGGTTCTGACTGTCTACCCCATTTATGATTCTCATAATTTTATATCAGCTCTCCCTTCAACCTCCATCATTCAAGAAAACAATCCATGATTGTCCAACTTTCAGGCTAGGGGCATTGAATATAACATTCAGCATGTCTTGATGCAGCTCTATAGGACTTTGGTGAGGCCGCACTTGGAGTATTGCGTGCAGTTCTGGTCGCCCCATTACAGGAAAGATGTGGAGGCTTTGGATAGGGTGCAGAGAAGTTTTACCAGAATGCTGCCTCGATTAGAAGAGGTAGTTGAGGCAGGTACTATAAAAACATTTGAAAGACATTTGAACAGGTACATGGAAAGGCAGCATTTAGTATATAAGCCAAATGCAGGCAGATGGGACTGCTGTAGATGGGGCTTCTTTATTGGAATGTTGGGGGTGTTCAGAACCAAGGGTCACAGTTTAAGAATAAGGGGTAAGCCATTTAGAACCGAGATGAGGACACACTTTTTCACACAGAGAGTTGTGAGTCTGTGGAATTCTTGCCTCAGAGGGCGGTGGAGGCTGGTTCTCTGGAAACTTTCAAGAGAGAGCTAGATAGGGCTCTTGAAGATAGCGGAGTCAGGGGATATGGGGAGAAGGCAGGAACACATCAAGAGAGTCAATTTAATTGTCATTTGGACCCCTGGAGGTCCAAACGAAATGCCGTTTCTGCAGCCATACATTACACACAAATAGACCCCAGACACAACATAATTACATTTTACATAAACATCCATCACATAGCTGTGATGGAAGGCCAAAAAAACTTATCTCTCCACTGCACTCTCCCCCCCCTGATGTCAGAGTCAAAGTCAAAGCCCCCGGCTGGCGATGGCGATTGTCCCGCGGCCATTAAAGCCACGCCGGGTGGTGCGAGGTCGCACACCGGGTCTTGGTGTTGGAGCCCCCGGTGTGCGCTCGCAAAGTCCCGCGGCCATTCCAGCCGCGCGGGGCAGTGGTGTCAGGCCCCGCTCCAGGAGCTCTTCAACCCCGCAACACGGGCGGGAGAATTCGCCGTTGCAGGAGCCCGAAAAGCGGTCTCCCTCCAGGGATCCGCGGGCTCCCGGTGCCGCCGTCCGCAGACCCGCAGTAGCAGCCTTCGCATCAGCAGCAGCAGCGGCATCGGAAGCAGCAGCACATTGAATGGCGGTGCTGGCTTAAAGGGCAGAATGGCCTACTCTTGCACCTATTGTCCATTGTCTATTGTCTATTGGCAAGGGTAAGTTGGGCTGAAGAGCCCATTTCCATGCTGTATGATTCTAACAGAGGGATCATGTTACAAGTTATGTGCTCATCGACACAGGTCGGCACGGTGGCGCAGCGGTAGAGTTGTTGCCTTACAGCGCCAGAGACCCTGGTTCGATCCTGTCTGCAGGTCTGTCTGTACGGCATTTGTACGTTCTCCCCGTGACCTGCGAGGGCTTTCTCCAGGTGCTCCGGTTACCTCATACACTCCATGACGCACAGGTTTGTAGGTTAATTGGCTTGATATAAATGTAAAATTATATGTGCTAATGTGCGGAGATCGCTGGTCAGTGCTGACCTGGTGGGCTGAAGGGCCTATTTCCACGCTGTATCTCTAAACTAAATTAAATTAAATCTGCTTTCTGCTTCTTTTGCACAGACACCATCTCCAGTAAAAGATATTCTTGTAAGCGTTCCAAACCTTCCAATACTTGAAGTGAAGTTTTGCAGATCCTGTCAAACACCACATTAATCTCTTGTGGGAGTGAACTTCCAGGAGACCTGAATCCTCTCCAACTGCTCAATAAATCCTTTTTTTTCCTTCAGAGCCTGACAACTATCTTTTTGCACAATGGAATATGATGATATATTAAGCCTCTGTCTCCACTGCTCATCCACATATGTGGACTGTCAAAGCACTTAACACTGCAATGAAAGCAGCCATTTCATTTTGGTGAATTGCATTCAATCTGCAGTTTTATCTTTCTGTCAATAAGTCTTAACTTTTTGTTAACCCGGGAGTTTCCCTGTAATTAGCTTCCCATTTGTTTCTTGAAGACAAGAATGTACCATCAGCAATAATGTTATGAATGCTTCAACAGCCTACAGCAGAAACATTATCTTGATGTTTTGTTTAGTTTAGATATACAGTCCTTTGGTCCACTGAGTCCGCACTGACCAGCGACCCCCGCACACTAACGCTACAAACCCTACACACACGGAACAATTTACTATTATACAAAGCCAATTAACCTACAAACCTGTACGTCTTTGGATTGTGGGAGGAAACCAGAGCACCTGGAGAATGCACAAACTCATAGTCAGGATCGATAAGCACCCATAGTCAGGATCGAACCAGGATCTCTTGTGCTTCAAAGCAGCAACTCTACTGCTGCACCACTGTGCCACCCATGTCATTATATATTGAAGGTAGTGGGGGATTCCACTTCTTATCTAATTTTAATTGCTAATTTATTTGTTATTAATGAATTTGTTATTAATTAACGTCATGTTTTCACTCGGCTCTAAGTATATTCTCCCTTGCAAAATTGTCTTAACATTTATCTACACACCATTTGCAGGGTCTCATATCGTAGCAAAGAGCTTCCATTTTCCACTCAAAATATAGTGTCTCCATACTTTCTAAAAAATCTATCACTGGCTTTGAAGAGCTTTCTATAAATATCTGCCAATGAATCTGGTAAGGAATTCAAGAAAAGCTGTTGACACGGTGAGTTGTTGGAGATTAAGTCGACCCATTGAGGCCAGCAGACAATCACACCACCATCACCACCCCCCCCCCCCCCCCCCCCCCCCCCCACCTTACCCCCGTCATTCCCCCTTCTCCCTTATCCAAGAGTCAGAAAATACAAAATCCTGAAAACATGTACCACCAGATTTAAGAGAAACCTTATCGACTGTTATCTAATTCTTGAATAGACTACTCATATATTAAGAATGAAGTCCCAATCTTCCAATCTACCTTGTCCTGCTCTTACTCTTTTCTTTTATCTGCACTTTCTCTGTGTTTTAATACTATTTCCAAACGTATTGTCTCTTTTGCTCTTCTAGATTTATAATTTAACCAGATAGCATGCACAACAATGCTAAGAATAGATAGGAGGGTAAGGTAAGGAAGGGAAAAAACAATGAAAGGGATGGCATGGTGGTGGCGGTATTGCTGCCTTACAGCACCAGAGACCCGGGTTCGAACCTGACTACAGGCGTCTGTACGTAGTTTGTACGTTCTCCACATGACCTACGTGTGTTTTCTCCAAGATCTTCAGTTCCTCCCCCACTCCAAAGACGTACAAATTTGTAGGTTAATTGGATTGGTACAAATGTATAATTGTCTCTAGTGTGTGCAGCGTAGTGTTAATGTGCGGGAATCGCTGGTCGATGCAGTTGGCGGGATGAAGGGCCCGTTTCTGCACCATATATCTCTAAACTATGTAAACTATATCTCAGTGCATGTGACAATAATACATTCATACCTATAGATTGTCTAAACTAGATCTTTTAACTCAATTCTAGCTTAGTCATAGGATCATGAAACAATAGAGGGGACTTGGTGTCCAGGTCCATAACTCCCTGAATGTGGCAACACAAGTAAATAGTGTAATAAAGATGACATATAGTGTGCTTGCTTTCATAAATTAGGATATTGTATGGGAAAGTCAGGAAGCCTTAAGAGGACTTTGATCATTTAGAATATTGTGTGCAGCTCTGGCCTCACCATTACAGACAGGGGAGGCCAGAGGTTTACCAGAATGATGCCTGGATTATTGGGGATTATTTACAGGGAGAAGTTGGACAGAATTGGATTGTTTTCTCTGGAATGCCAGAGCTTCAGTATGGAGTAGCCCAATAGAAGTATATAAAATTATGCGAGGCATTGGTTGGGTAGAGATCTTTATCCCAGTGTAAATGATTATATGTTACACAGATCTGGAGTTTAAAGTCATCTTTAATAGTAACACTTCGTACAGCGGTACAGCAGGTTGCTAGTTGTTTATTCATCATCACCGTTTCCAAGACTAGTTAATGTAGGAAGTGGGTGTTAATATAAAACATACAGTAAGGTGGGGTTAATGATGCTACTCTACTAAGATTGGTTCACATGCAATAACCAATCTACATCCTTCCCTGTAAAGATCGATTATAATTAAGCACATGTAAGACGCGTGAATTTAAACGTACTTGCCGTATCTGTCAGGCGGTCTACTGATACGACCCGAATGTGTACGGACCAACCCCTCTCCCTCCGCACCAGAAAGGTTAGTGGGGGAGGGAGACAGTGAACCCGGAGGGGGAGAAAGCAGCTGGGGGCAACCGATAAGGTGGGCATGCGGGAGAGGTAGTGTTGTTGTTAGACAGGGCCGCCGGTCGCAGCGGACAACATGACATGCTGGGACTGGGGGTGGCAGCAGCAGCAGGCGGTTTGAACATCAAAGGTGGAGGAAAGGGATCGGCTGGTGGTGGACGAGGTTCTTTTACAAGCAGCAAGTGTTGGCGGCTCCGTCTGTACAGGGCACCATCGACGTTGACAAGGTAGGAGTGGGGTTCCTTATGCCCCTGTCCCACTTAGGAAACCTGAACGGAAACCTCTGGAGACTTGGCGCCCCACCCAAGGTTTCCGTGCAGTTCCCGGAGGTTGCAGGTGGTTGCCGGAGGTTGTAGGTCGTGGAAGCAGGTAGGGAGACTGACAAAAACCTCCGGGCACCGCACGGAAACCTTGGGTGGGGCGCAAAGTCTTCAGAGGTTTCCGTTCAGGTTTCCTATGTGGGACAGGGGCATTCGACAGGCCAACAACGAAACCTAGACGGGAATGTCCAACATGTAGTCTGCAAACAAACGACGTGGCCCTGCAGTAGCGGTTTCAGCGGTTTGCTGGACTTGTCAATTAACCATCACCACTTCCAAGACTGCTTAATGCAAGAAGTGGGAGTTAATATAAAGCATACAGTAAGGTGGGGTTAGTGATGCTACTCTACTATGATTGGTTCACATGCAAAAACCAATCTACATCCAGGATGAAAATAATAAATACTAGATGGTGTAGCTCTAAAGTGAGAGGGACAAAGTTTAAAGATGTGCAGGACACATTTATATACAGAGGGTGGTGAGTGCCTGGATGCACTTCATTCAGGGGGTGGTGGTTGAACCAGATGCGTTAGAGCCAATTAATAGACTTTTGCGTAGGCATATGGATATGCAGGGAATCTAGATATGCGTTTTGTGCAGGTATGTTAGTAATGGTCTTGGCATCATGTTCAGCACAGACTTTGTGGAATGAGGAGCCTGTTCTCGTGCTGTACAGTTCTATGTTTGATGTTCTGTAATAGCTTCATGAGCCGACTGTGCAGAACCAATGTTTCTGCACAGCTGACTACCGGCTAATCCTGTTGATCAGTACATGTTCTATGCACTGTGATCCAAGTATTTGCTGACTTGCCTCTTAAATGTTGTGGGATTACTTGCATCTTAGATCATCCATTCCAGCTACTAATATCCTCAGATCTCTTACAAACCTCCGACCTTCTTATTCCGTACCCTAAGTATAACTGGGAAAGAAAACTTTAATAGAGAGAAATGTGAAGGTGTTGCATTTTTTGGACGTCTAACATGGGCAGGACGTACACAGTGAATGGTAGGTCTCTTGAGAGTGTTGTAGAGCAGGGGGATCTTGGAGAAACCTACAGGCGCATAGTTCCTTGAAGGTCGAGTCGCAGGTTCCTAGGGTGGTCAAAAAGGCTTTTGGCATATTCAGTATTGAGTATAGAAGTTGGGAGGTCATATTGCAGTTGTATAAGATGGTGGTGAGGCCACATTTAGAGTATTGTGTTTAACCATGTTATAGAAAAGTTGTTGTCAAGCTGGAGAGGCTACAGAGAAGATTTACGAGGATGTTGCCAGGACTACAGGGTGTGAACTTTTGGGAAACATTGAGCAGGCTGGGACTCTTTACCTTGGAGTGCAGGAGGATGAGTGGTGATCTTACACATATATAGAAAGTCATGAGAAGAATAGATCAGGTAGATGCACTGTCTCTTGCCCAGAGTAGGTGAATCGAGGACCAGAGGACAGGTTTAAGGTGAAGGGGAAAAGAGGAATATGAATATGAGGAAACTGGGCAATAGGAATATTGGATTGTTTTAACTGGAATGTCAAAGGTTGAAGAGAAACCTACAGACGTGTATAAAACTAGGAGAGACATGGATAGGTTGGACAGAACCTCTTTGCCAAGATGGAAATATCACAGACTAGAGGATATACAGTAGCTTTCAGGTAAGAGGGGCAAGATTTTTACACAAGAGTGCTGGGTGCTTGGAATGTGGTGCCAGGGGTGGTGATGGAGGCAGATGCAATAGTGGCATTTAAGAAGCTTTTAGATAGGCACGTGGATATGCAGGGAATTTAGGGATGTAGATCACGTGCAGGCAAAAGAGATTAGTTTAATTTAACATCATGTTCGGCACAGACATTGTGGGCCAAAGGGTGTGCCCTTGTGTTGCATCATGCCATGTTCTGCATTGCGTGCAAGAATAATGGGATAGGTTTGCAGATTATTTTTTTTTACATTGGAACATTCCATCTGAAACCAAGCTCACCCTGCTTTAGTTTAGTTTAGTTTAGAGATACATTGTGGGAACAGGCCCTTTGGCGCGCCGACACAAACACTATCCTGAACGTATTAGGGACAATTTACAATTTTACCAAGCTAATTAACCAACAAACCTGTACATCTATGGAGTGGGAGAGGAAACCGGAGATCCCCGATAAAAAGGTCATGGGGAGAACGTGCAAACTCCAAACAAACAAGCACCTGTGGTCAGGGTCGAATCCAGATCTCTTGTGCTGGCATTGTAGCGACTACCGCTGCACCACCGTGCCGCCCACGTTTTGAAGTTATAATTTCTCCCTTGATTTCTGCTTGTGTCTCCAAACCACTTTCTGTCAATGTGGTTCCAACAATGGGCCAACTGACACACCTTTGAAAAATGATCCTGTCTGCTCAAGATGCTGTAAATTTAAAAGATGATCACACTTGGTATTAACTTTGTTGACCCTTCACCTTCCAAATTGCCTGCTAAATGAAATCAGTTCTGACCTTGTGTGGCTGCCTGATGTTGACAACAGACATCAGTCGATTCATACATCTGCACCGCAGCATCTCGGCTGCTGGAAATCATTCACAGTGTGACACGCAAATGTCCGTCTTAAATCACATCTGTACGCAGTGCAAGTGATCAGCGTCCTTAACCTTTTGTATCATTAATAGCTTGTGTTTACAGAAAGACAGGGCAGTGAGGCGGTTTTTGGTTAGCACAGCAATAGAGTTGCTGCCTTACAGTGCCAGGGATTCAGATTCAGATTCAGATTCAGATTCAGATTCAATTTTAATTGTCATTGTCAGTGTACAGTACAGAGACAACGAAATGCATTTAGCATCTCCCTTGAAGAGCGACATAGCAAACGATTTGAATTAAAAAAAAAATAATAAGTGTCCGGGGGGGGGGGGGGTGATTGGCAGTCACCGAGGTACGTTGTTTAGTAGAGTGACAGCCGCCGGAAAGAAGCTGTTCCTCGACCTGCTGGTTCGGCAACGGAGAGACCTGTAGCGCCTCCCGGATGGTAGGAGGGTAAACAGTCCATGGTTGGGGTGAGAGCAGTCCTTGGCGATGCTGAGCGCCCTCCGCAGACAGCGCTTGCTTTGGACAGACTCAATGGAGGGGAGCGTGGAACCGGTGATGCGTTGGGCAATTTTCACCACCCTCTGCAATGCCTTCTGGTCGGAGACAGAGCAGTTGCCATACCATACTGTGATGCAGTTGGTAAGGATGCTCTCGATGGTGCAGCGGTAGAAGTTCACCAGGATCTGAGGAGACAGATGGACCTTCTTCAGTCTCCTCAGGAAGAAGAGACGCTGATGAGCCTTCTTGATCAGAGTAGAGGTATTGTGGGTCCAAGAGAGGTCATCGGAGATGTTGACTCCCAGGAACCTGAAGCTAGAAACACGTTCCACCTCCGTCCCGTTAATGTGGATGGGGGTGTGCGTGCCACCTCTGGACTTCCTGAAGTCTACAATGAGCTCCTTGGTCTTCTTGGAGTTAAGGGCCAGGTTGTTGTCAGCGCACCATGCTGCTAAGTGCTGGACCTCCTCCCTGTAGGCCAGCTCATCGTTGTTGCTGATGAGGCCAATCACCGTTGTATCATCTGCATACTTGATGATGGTGTTAGTACCATGTACAGGTGTGCAGTGATAACTGTGATTCAGGTATGATCCTGACTACGGGTGCTTGTCTGTACCTTCTCACTGTCACCTGTGTGGGTTTTCACCGGGATCTCCAATTTCCTCCCACACTCCAAAGATGCACAGGTTTATAGGTTATGTTTAAGGAGGAACTCCAGATGCTGGAAAATCGAATGTAGACAAAAATGCTGGAGAAACATTGCCTATTTCCTTCGCTCCATAGATGCTGCCTCACCCGCTGAGTTTCTCCAGCATTTTTGTCTACCTCAGGTTTATAGGTTAATTGGCTTTGGTAAAATTGTAAATTGTTCCTTGTGTGTGTAGAATAGAGTTAATGTGTGGGGATCGCTCATCGGTGTGGACCCGGTGGGCTGAAGGGCCTTTTCCGCGCTGTACCTCTAAAACTAAAAACCTAAAACTAAAAAACTAAAGACAGTTATCACAGAAAACTTGCTTTTATGTGGCACCTTAATTTTCCTCAGATTATTCTATAGCAGTTTAGAATCAATGAATTATAGCTGGTGCTAGACGCAAAAAACTGGAGTAACTCAGCAGTACAGGCAGCACCTCGGGAGAAATGGGTAACATTTCTGGTCAAGGCCCTTCTTCAGAGTAGTTAGGGAAAAATGAAACGAGAGATATAGACAACGATGTAGAGAGATAAAGAACAATAAATGAAAGATATGCAAAAAAGTAACAAAAGATAAAGGAAACAGCCATTGGTAGCTGTATCTTGGGTGAAAACGAGAAGCTAATGCGACTAGGGTGGGGGAGGGATAGAGAGAGAGGGAATGCCGGGGCTACCTGAAGTTAGAGAAATCAATATTCATACCACTGGGCTGTAAGCTGCTCAAGCAATGTTGCTGTAGGAGTAGAGATTTAAATGTGTGGAGTGACTGTAATACATGATTGTAGATCTGCTTCTGTGGCCGGCATGCAAATAGTCACCTGGGTTGAGCGCCCCCTTCAGTTACACAGAAGTTTTACCGCTGCGCCACCGCTGCCACCCACTAACTTTTACCCAACTCCCTTTGATAGGTCTATAACCTGACACAGGAGTTCTTCCAACGGGGAAGGCCCGTTGGTGCAGAAAGCCAAAACAGCGTTGGCGTTTTCACAAGAAATGTGGTGCGTAAGCGCCTCAAGGCAAACCGCGAGGACTCTGGCATCAGCAAGAAGCTGAAGTTGGCGATGCTCCAGCAGTTCTTGAAGGTAAGACTTAGCTTGAAGCAGGAAACGTGTCGGCTGCAGGAAGCACCCCTGGGGGAACCAAGGTGGGCGGGCGAGGAGACGGACGTCAGTTCACAGTGCCCACCCGCGTGTCCAAGGGAAGGTGACGGCTGGAGGCCCCTCAGTAGTCTGGGGCTTGCCTGGAACGGGCTCCACTCATAACATCTAGACCAAGGCCTGGACTCTGAAAATGGCGCCAAAATTAGAATTAGAATTAGAATTAGATTCTTTTATTGTCATTCAGACCTTTCGGTCTGAACGAAATTATGTTGCCTGCAGTCATACACTGAACCAATAAAAACAAAACATACAATAAACACAAATTAAACATCCACCACAGTGAGTTCACCAAGCACATCCTAACTGTGATGAAGGCAAAGTCTTAATCTCCGTCTCTTCCCTCCTTGTTCTCCCTCTGCGCTGAGGCGATCGATCCAGGCCGGAGATGCCGCCCTCCAGTCCAGCGGAACTCTGTGGCGATGTCGCCGCCGCCGAAAGCCGGAACGCCGTCTCCACTCCGAGACGGCCCGCCACAGCATCAGCTCCGAGACGACCCGCCACAGCATCAGCTCCAGGCCGCTGCCCCAGCTCTGAGCCCCGCTGCATCAGCTCCAGGCCGCCACCAAAAGCCAGAACGCCGCACCAGCAAGTCGGGCCACCGCTGCCTCAGCCCCAAAGACAGCCAGTCTCTCGTTGGTGAGTCCTGGCTTGCTCTGCCTCCGGAGCCTCAGGGTCAGTCGCAGGCTGGAGGCCGCCATCTCCACCATTAGGCCTCAGCGCAGACGGAGGCAGAGAAGGGGGTTACGACACGAAAAAGTTGCATTCCCCCGAAGGAAGAGACAGAGAACATGTTTCACCCCCTCTAACACAACACAACAAACTAAAATGTAACCAAAACAAGACAAAAAAAACAACAGAAAAAAGCAAAGACAGACGGACTACAGGCGAGCCGCAGCTGTTAACAGCGCTGCCACTTCCAAAATATAGCGCCTCTTGCACGCGCGATCAGTTGACTATTTCTGTACAATTTGCTAATCGGGGATGTGCTTAGGTTCAGTTTAATTGATTGTTACGTGTAACGAGGTACCGTGAAAATCTTTTGTTGCGTGCTAACCAGTCGGTGGCAAGACAATACATGATTACAATTAAGCCATCCACAGTGTACAGATACATGATAAGGGAATAACGTTTAGTACAAGATAAAGCCAGTAAAGTCATATAAAAGATGGTCGAGGGTAACCAATGAGGTAGATAGTAGCTCAGGACTGCTCTCTAGTTGTTGACAGGATGGTTCAGTTGCCTGATAACATCTGAGAAGAAACTGTCCCTGAATCTGGAGGTGTGTGTTTTCACATTTAGGTAATGTATAATTTCACTGTGTGTTTGCACTTCGTACAGGGGACAACAAAAGCAGCATTGACCCATTATCATACTTGGGAAAGGACACCATCTGCCTCGTCGTGTCTTCCCACATCAGGAGGACGGACATATTAACTCACTTCCCTGCTCTCCCAGAGGGCAAGTGGGACTTGCTTGGATGGGCATCTTGGTCAGCATGTATAGATAGAGTGGATGTGGAGAGGATGTTTCCACTAGTGGGAGAGTCTAGGACCAGAGGCCATAGCCTCAGAATAAAAGGCTGTACCTTTAGGAAGGAGATGAGGAGGAATTTCTTCATTCAGAGGGTGGTGAATCTGTGGAACTCATTGTCACATAAGGCTGCGGAGGCCAAGTCAATGGATATTTTTAAGGCAGAGATTAACCATATAACCATATAACCATGTAACAATTACAGCACGGAAATAGGCCATCTCGGCCCTTCAAGTCCGTGCCGAACACTTATTTTCCCCTAGTCCCATCTACCTGCACTCAGACCATAACCCATAACATTGAAAGATTCTTGATCGGTATGGGTGTCAGGGATTATGGGGAGAAGGCAGGAGAATGGGGTTGAGAGGGAAAGATAGATCAACCATGATTGAATGGTAGAGTTGACGTGATGGGCCAAATGGCCTAATCCTGCTCCTATTATGTATACATTTATGGGCAGTGATGAATTGGGCTGAAGGGCCTGTTTCCATGCTCTATAACTTTCTGACTGGATATTTTTAAAAGCAGAGATAGACACATTCTTGATTAGAATGGGTGTCAAGGGGAGAAGGCAGGAAAATAGGATCATGCGGCAGAGATCAGCCATGATTGAATGTCACGGTGGACTTGATGGGCCGAATGACCTAATTCTACTCCTATAACCTGTGAACGTCAAATGAGTTGATAACTTTAAACATTCGCCGCTCTCATAGCAAGTAGTTTCAATTTGCCTGATTGGCTTTAAATTAAATCCAAGCTCTTCTGGAACCACAGCAGCTGATGCCAAGCGCTGAGGTTGAATGCTACCAATTGAGATAGGCCAACGGCCATGGGGATGACAACTTGATTAATGTGACTTTGTAAGGGATGGATAATAATGCCATGCTCCCTAAATAAAAGGCAGAAGAATCTCCATTGTAAATAACTGCTGCTGACATTTTCATTCTGGAGGTGGTGGTGAGTGTATTGACACAGCTGATTAACAGCACAAAATTCATCGCCTCACGCAATTATTGTCAGCACCTTGAGAAATACAGCAGTGCAGCAATGAATTCTGAATCGGAGAAGCAAAGTGAGATGCTGGATCGTTAGTAAATTTCCAAAAGGTACCCCCCCCGCCCCCCAACTAATTATTTTGTTTGAATGGGCCATGGCATTTTCGAATTGGAACAACTGGAAAAATAGTTTATAGCCCATAGGTTTTAATCGGTTATTTTGCAAAGAGTATTCGTGTGTTATGTAGAAACTTTAGAGGTATAGCACGGAAACAGGCCCTTTGGTCCACCTAGTCCGCGCCAACCAGCGATCATCCCATACACTAGCACTATCCTACATACTAGGGACAATTTACAATTTTATCAAAGCCAATTACCCTACAAACCTGTACGTCTTTGGACTGCGGGAGGAATCCGGAGCACCCAGAGAAAACCAATGCAGTCACAGGGAGAATGTCCAAACTCCATACAGACAGCACCCGTAGTCAGGATCGAACCCGGGTCTCTGATGCTGTAAGCCATCTGTGAATTTCTAATGCCGGGATAACCCCTCAGCAATAGCAAGGAGTCCCTGTATAAAATTACACTGTGCTGAATTTAATGCTAAACCAAGAGATAATCAAGGGCCTTGGATCAATAGGCACACTGCACTCTCTGCACTGGCACTACACTGACCGTGCAGCAAAGAAACAGCCCCTTCCCCATGCAGTGCGGCATTACCTCATGCAGTGCAGCGCTAGTGGTCTCAGGCTTGTCCCGGTTGCTTGGTCTTGACCACAGGGTGATGCTGGTGGTCTTGTACTCGGCTTGTACTCGCTAGAATTTAGAAGATTGAGGGGGAATCTTATAGAAACTTACAAAATTCTTAAGGGGTTGGACAGGCTAGATGCAGGAAGATTGTTCCCAATGTTGCGTAAGTCCAGAACAAGGGGTCACAGTTTAAGGATAATTTAAGGGGGAAGACTTTTGGGACTGAGATGAGAAAAACATTTTTCACACAGAGTGTGGTGAATCTCTGGAATTCTCTGCCACAGAAGGTAGTTGAGGCCAGTACATTGGCTATATTTAAGAGGAAGTTAGATGTGGCCCTTGTGGCTAAAATGGCTAAAGGGCTATGAGGAGTAATTTTGAGGGATTACGTGAAGAACCCTGCCAGGACGCATGCGTGCCATTCTTCAAAGCAGCGGTGTGAAATCACAGATAACTGTAATGACTAAACATAGTAAGATTAGAGAAGAGATACTAGTTGAGTATATGATCAAGGGTGGGAGCGGAGGGCACGTAATCCCTCAATGTTACTCCTAATAAAATAACAATCAAACTTCAAACTGGTAAGTTCTCATTTAATCTTACTATTTTACTTCAGAGTCACGTGAGTGACTACGTGAAGATTTTAAAGCTCTGTGATTTAATGCCGTGGAAACGAGTCCATGCATCACATCTGCCTTGATTATGGGGAGAATAGTGTTAACATCATTAGACATCAATACGATATTGAATACCCAATGATAAACATATTAACACCAAATTATAGCCCCTATTTATGGGGTAAATTACATTACAGAACTTAAAATGCAGATGTTTCTGCAAATGTTCCAGGTTCAATGACTGGTTTGTCATAAAATTGTTGGAAAGTTTTCTCCGTTGACCATCCTGCTGTCTTGAGGATTTGGTCCATAGGAACATCCAACTTCATAGCTGCCGATGTAGCTGCAGCCCTGGTGGAGTGAGATTTTAAAAATGCTAGTGTCTACTCCAGCCTTTATTAGGACCTGTTTTAGCCATCTAGAGATGGTCTGGACTGTCACTGTTTTGAGTGGCTGGTTGTAGCTGATTAAAAGTGACAATTCATTCCCTCTGATGATCTTAGTATACTCCATATATAATAGTAAATGTGTTACAATACAGAGACGATCATCTGTCGGGTAGGCCCTGAATTCTGTTTTTAGGCCTGCTGACCCCTGTCTGTTTTGTTTGACTAATTCATTAATGTGAAAAGTTAAATTTCCAGATGAAATAGTCATGTTGTCCAACCTTAGTTTCTGTAGTGACTGGACCCTTTGTACCGTGACCAAGGCCATTAGTATGACTGTTTTCATAGTCAGTTTCTGTAGTGACAGAGCTGTAGCTGGAGACCAGTTTCTTAACATGGTCAGTACAATGCTCACATCCCATATTTGGGAGTACCTGGTTCTTGGGGGATTAACATTAAAAATGCCCCTCATGAGTTTGGTTACCTGGGTGTGTCCCAACAGAATGCCACTATGTTCCTTGCCACAGTTATGTTGACAGAGCACTTCTGGCGCAGTTGATGGCACTATGACTGAGCCTCTCATCGTAATGGAGGCTTGCCAGGAATTGCAGAACAGACGGGATGTTCATAGATCTGTGGGTGATGTTTATTGTTGTGATAGTACTTCCCATTTCTTGATGACACCACGTACTGTTTTTTGGTGGACTGTCTGTGGGCCGCTGAAATAATATCCACTGTTCGGTCCGTCAGTCCCAGGTGTAGTAGAGGTGCTTTCAAACTCTACAAATTAATAGGTTTATATAATTATGACATGGGTAACTTCCCCTTGTTGCGGGAAGAACCAGTAAATTAGGTCTATGATGGATGGTGATGCATGGTTCTAATACCATGTCGAGTATCACCGGGACCCATGGTTGAGTAGGCCAATCGGGTACTATCAAAATACCAGACGTGAGTCTTGCTGTATATTCCTAAATACCCGACTGATGAGGTAGAAAGGAGGGAATGCATAAATAAACAATCCCCCAATGCAGCGAAAATCCATCTGTTGCCACTGCCCCAGGCTCTGGTGTGAGCTTGGATGCGAATAGGTCGATATCTGGTGTTCCATACCGTGCTGTAATTTCAGCAAATACATTTTTATCCAACATCCATTCAGTGTTTTCATTGAATTTGCGTGACCTGTTGTCTGCCACTAAATTTAGTTTACCTGGTAAGTAGGTAGCTCATATCCAAATATCTCTCTCTGGATACGCTATTACCAAATTGTGTTGGCCAGATTGTCACATGATGTCGATATGTTTCCACCCATATGGTTGATATATGCTACCACGGTGGTGTTGTCAATTTGTAGTCTAACATGCTGGTGATGTAACCCAGAACAATATGAATTAAGGCCATGGAATGCACTTAACATTCCCAGGTAGTTTATGCCCAGTGTATTGTATTCAAATTTATTGTCATTGTCTCAATTTGAGATAACGAAATGAATTTCCCTTACAGGCAGTATCATTAAAAAAAAATCATAAATAAATAAATAAATAATAAATAAATAATAAAACATATTAAAAATAAAAAAAATAAAATTGAAATTGAATTAAAAAAAAGACAAACACTGAAAGTCCATGACACAACATAACATAAATAGCACCAAGGTGAGGATGGCACCATAGTCCAGCCAGCCTCCCCTCCGTGTTCATCCGTGGTCGGGGCCTTCTGAGCACCTGCAGTCGCCGCCCCGGGTGGCCCGATGTTCAGGCCCTCACGCCAGGCTGGTGGAACGCCGACGCCGAACCCCGACGGTGAGCATCCTCCTCCTCAGCGGCCCGGACCTCCTGATCAGCCGCCTCCCGCTGCCGGAGTCTGCAGCTCCTGAGTCCGCAGGCCGAGCCGGGCAGAGTCACAGGACCCCGCATTGTTAGTCAGCGCCGCCCGCGTTGGGAGCTCCGCAAACCGCAGCTCCATGATGTCGGTGCAGCAGGTCCAGCACTCCGGGCTCCAGACGGCGACCCCCGGTAAGGCATCGCCAGCCCCGCGATGTTCCAGCGCTGTCCCGCCGCTGCTGGAGCTCCGGTCGATCCCGGCAGGAAAGCCCGCGGCAATCCAGGTAGGTAGGCCACTGTGGGGGGAGGGGGGGGGGGGGGCGAGGACGCGACTCGAATAATAGTCGCGTCCTCACCAGGAAGCGGCTGAAGGACGGTATCCCCCGCACCGTGCCCTCTTCCCCCACATAAAAACACCAAAAACCCCACAAAAAAACACACTTTTACATAACTAAATAAACAAAAAAACAAAAAGATACCGGGCTGTAGGTGGAGGCTGCTGACACCAGCGCCACCGGAAGTACAATACAAGATGTAATAATGTGTTTGTAATAATGATGCCTCCTGTACATTACATCTCCCCCACAGCTGGAGATGGAATTGCTAGCACCCCATCCAAGTGGACTGCCATCAGTTTGTAGTTCCATAGACGGGTAGCTGATAATGTTTGGATTGGAACAATGCCTAATGTTATCTTTCCACCATTTTAATTCCATTATGGCCTCTGTTGGTAGCTTCATTGGTCTGTCAAAATGACAACCATAATTTTTGAGTGCTCGTATTTAGCCCTCTGTAATTTTTGATAATGTAAAGGTCCGATTTGTGTGGCTGGAAACGCAGCCACTGTAATGTCAATTATTCTTGCTACCAGTCTGTTGGATGGTTTTGTGATGTCAATGATTTTGCTGCAAGCCTCTGTTAAGGCTGTAACCTTTTCGTTCGGCAAAGTCACTGACATGTGAACTGTGTTAAGGGTGAACCCCAGATGATCCATTGTGTTAAATAACATCTGTGGTCACCTCTAATGGGTACTTTATAGTAAGCATCTTTTAAACGATGCTTGCCATGTAGTAACCTAGGAAATCAATTGCTTAGCAGTAACAAAGTTTTCCATCTAGTAAT
The DNA here is from genome assembly GCF_028641065.1 of Leucoraja erinaceus. Lineage (NCBI taxonomy): Eukaryota > Metazoa > Chordata > Chondrichthyes > Rajiformes > Rajidae > Leucoraja > Leucoraja erinaceus. The sequence continues at coordinate 56,173,589 of NC_073379.1, forward strand.
GAATATATAGTACGAAAGTATTCAAATTGGTCAAATCTATGATAATGCAGCAACCACCATCTTGTTTATGATAAAGATTTTGGACTCGAATTCCTGTGATTCATGTTGGGTTTCCTCCATTACTCTTTTTTTATATGGCCACTGTAGTTCAGCATGCGCTTTTGATTTTTCTTTGCCTGTAAGCATGAACATTCGGTTCGGTACATGCTGATCTGGAGGATTATGTTTTTGTATAAATTCTATGGTATAAACCTATACTTCTGAAAATATAAGTGTCGGTAGTTAATTTATTCCATGCATCCAGATAGAATTGTAATCTCCCACCAACCTCGTAAGGAACCAGACCCACCTACCTCCATGGTTACTATTGGTAGGTTTGTTACTTTTTCGGCATCCTCCGTGGACGTTGAGGCGCCGGTGTCTGGATCTGTAGTTGGGTCGGTGTTGAGGGTTAGCGCATTCCCCAGGAAGGCCGGTCTGGGCCATGGCCTAAAAAGACCGATGTTGAGTGTTCCTGGCCTTTGAGCTTTCACCAGTTTGTATTGGCCGACTGGTGGTGCGTAGGGGTGCTTTTTCCTGGCCGAAGTAGTTTTTAGACGTTGCTTTAATGAGCCCCAGGGTTTTACCCTCTTCGTCAAGTTTTTTTACCTGTTTTGATAAGTTGCCTCCAAATAGTAATATTGGTGGCTTGGAGGTTCCAGGTTTGCATAGGCCTGCAAATTAGGGTCTAAAGTCAGTTGGATGGCACTTCTTCCTAATGCTGTTTACTCTTATTGGTAGTTGCAAAATAAAGCCAGTGCATCCTGGTGATCTAGTGTCATGTCTTTTTCGTTTATTGTGCGGGCGAAAACCGTAATTCCCGCTGTGAGGACATTCAGAACTTTCTGTAGTTTCAAGTCCCCGGCTCTGATTGAGGCTCCGACATGTTTTCAAGTACACTGGTTGACACTGGGAACATTCAGTGTTTTGCAGTTCCCTGGTGGTAAGTGTCTTGCTGTGGTGTCCAATAATGCCTGTCCTTATAGCTGGTTGAATGACAAGTAGTCGATACTTGCAGCTATTTTAGGTTCCAGGTTTTGGCCAGTTTGGTCGGGTTGAATAAACTGGGACACCATATCCAATAGGTTTTCTTGCACCCCATGTGCACTAGGGGTATGTTCTGCACACCCCTCTTCAGGGTCAGCCCAGAATTGACCCCCTGTACTCCCCTCTGATGAGGGAGAAACACTGTGCAGCCCTACAAGAGGTACTGCTGTAGGACTTACTAGCTCCCCACTGTGACTAGTCTCCATCTCCCGGAGCCTGTCACTTTGGAGTACTTGCTCCAACAGCCGCTCCAACTGGCTCCAATGCTCTCGGGCACTGGCCACTCGTGGCTGCTCCAGTTCCTGCAGCCGCTCCAACCGGCTCCAATGCTCACGGGCACTGGCCATCGCGGCTGCTCCTGAAGTCGCTCCTGCTTTAGTTCCTGCAGCCGCTCCAACCGGCTCCAATGCTCACGGGCACTGGCTGTCACGGCTGCTCTTGTTCCCCGCTCCCAGCCGCTCCAACCGGCTCCAATGCTCCCGGGCACTGGCCGCTCGCGGCTGCTCCTAAAGCCGCTCCAACCGGCCCCAATGCTCACGGGCACTGGCCACTCGCGGCTATTCAGAGTCGGACTCATCGCAGTCAACGACTCTCTTAGTTTTTTGCTTCGCTCTACCGCCCGGCCGCGGCCTGTGCGGGAGCGAAGTCGGGCACAGCTGTTCCCATTACGGGAGATTGGCGTGCCGTTGGCTGCTGCTGCCGGCTGCCCGCAACTCCGCGGTTCTCCCCCGCCAGCTTTTTTGCAGCCTTCGTGGATCTGGTCCATGTCTCCACCTGTAAGGTAAGTGGAAGGAACGCAGAGTCTCCTTACCTGCTGTTCCCGGTTTTCAAATTCTGCCGCTAAGGGGAACCCCTGCGTTGACTCGTTGCAATGCGTGTAGCGATATGACACGCATGCGTCCTGGCGGGGTTCTTCACGTAGTCACTCATGTGACTCCGAAGTAAAATCACAGAGCTGTACGCTATTGCATCACAGAGCTATACGCTATTGCATCACAGAGCTATACGCTATTGCATCACAGAGCTATACGCTATTGCATCACATAGCTATACGCTATTGCATCACAGAGCTGTACGCTATTGCATCACATAGCTATACGCTATTGCATCACAGAGCTATACGCTATTGCATCACATAGCTATACGCAATTGCATCACAGAGCTATACGCTATTGCATCACAGAGCTATACGCTATTGCATCACAGAGCTATACGCTATTGCATCACAGAGATATACGCTATTGCATCACAGAGATATACGCTATTGCATCAGAGGCCCTTCAGCCCACCATGCCCACAATGACCATCAATCGTCTATCAAATATAACTCCTTTTTATCAGCTCTATCTTCTTCGTGATTCATGGAGTTCCATCTCAAGTGTTGTGAGAGTACATGCCTCTACCGTCCACTTACCAATATCTTCTACAGTTATGGGTTAGCTTTTGATGGGCGTTTGACTGCACTGGGCCTGTACTCGCTGGAGTTCAGAAGGATTCAATTCAATTCAATTCAATTCAACTTTATTATCATTACACAAATACGAGTACAGGTAACAACGAAATGCAGTTTAGCGTCTGGTCATAGTGCAAGATAGTAGAAATAAAAATAAAAATACAAAATAAAAATACAAATAAAAATAAAAATATGGTTAACAATGTGTGGACTGTGGATGAATTAAACTGGTACATAGGCAATAAATGTATACAAATGTATACAAATGGGAGAGTCTAAAGATATCTAGCGACGGGACTGTGAGTTCAGCTGTGTAATGGTGTTATTGAAAAAGCTGTTCCTCAGCCTGCTTGTGCGAGACCTGAGGCCCCTGTACTGCCTTCCTGATGGGAGGAGGGCAAATAGTCCATGGTTAGGGTGAGAGGGGGCCTTGATGATTTTCCCGGCCCATCTCAGACACCGTGTGCGGTGGAGGGCATCCATGGCAGGGAGCGGGGCAACGATGATGTGCTGAGCGGTTTTCACCACCCGTTGCAGTGCCTTTCTGTCAGCTGTGGTGCAACTGCTGTACCATACCGTGAAGCAGGTGGTCAGGTTGCTTTCGATGGTACAGCGGTAAAAGTTGGACAGGATCTGGGGGGACAGGTGAGCTTTCTTAAGCCTCCTCAGAAAGTAAAGGCGCTGCTGCGCCTTTTTGATCAGTTTGGTGGTATTGAGGGACCAGGACAGATCCTCTGAGATGTGTACCCCGAGGAATTTGTAGTTGGAGACGCGCTCCATCTCAGTCCCGTTTATGTCGATGGGGGTATGAGGCAGGCCTCGTTGAAACTTACTGATAGTGAATGGCCTTTACAGAGTGGATGTGGAGAGGATGTTTGCACTAGTGGGAGAGTTTAGGACTATAGGTCTTAGCCTCAGGATAAAAGGATATACCTTTAGACAGGAGATGAGGAGGAATTTCTTTAGTCAGAGGGTGATGAATCTGTGGAGTTCATTGCCACAGTAGGCGATGGAGGCAGTCAATGGATATGTTTAAGGACATTGCTAGATTTTTGATTAGTACGGGTGTCAGGAGTTATGGGGAGAAGGCAGGAGAATGCGGTTGTGAGGGAAAGATAAATCAGCCATGATTGAAAGGCAGAATAGGATTTGATGGGCCGAATGGCTTAATTTTGCTCCTATAACCTATGAACTGCCTTAAGGGCCTGTCCCACTTAGGCGACTGCCGCGACTGTCATAGTCATTGCTGGTCGCCGAAAAAAACCGGCGCCTCTAAGACATACAACAGTGCCTACAAAAATATTATAATAACATTAAAATTTAAATTATGTATAATATAACTTTAATGAAATTCACCAATGTCAGCACCGGCAACTACCTACGTCATCCTGGCGACATCCCACGTCATCTTGGCGACGGCTCCTACATCATGCTACATCAGGCTATGTCAGAGTACCCCCATTGGCGTCAAGATAATGGCCGCTGAAAAAATCTGCGGCAACCAGAAAGACTCTACGACTCTTTGGGCGACTGAGGAGATCATACTGGCGACAACCCAGCGACCATGCCGCAACAGCCTAGTCGCCTGTAGTCTCCTAAAAAAATCGCCTAAGAGGGACAGGCCCTTTATGGTGAAACTGCTTTTCTTCAGATCTCCTTTAAATATTTACCCATCAGCCAAACCCATGTCAATTAGTTTTAAATACCTCTGTTAACGAGATACTAATGGAAACTGCTGAATCAATGTGCTTAATTGCTTTAGCATTACCCTAAACAAGTTTTTGTTCAATTGTATAGATTTTTTTTTACAGCAGATCCAAATAGGTATTAGCATTTTAGACAACACATTTTTAACCTACGGGGCAGACTGCAAATTTTTGGCACCAGTGTTGGGAGACAGGTTTACAAAATACATGTTAGTCTAAGAATTTGAGCCAGGCAGGCAAGAATTAGAGCAGTGAAGTTAGATACATTTTAGCATGGTTAGGACCAGAAATAGTAAGATTAAACGAGAACTTACCAGTTCGAAGTTTGATCTGTATTTTATGAGGAGTAACGTTGAGGGAATACATGAAGAACCCCCTAGTCCGCATGCACATCATTCTTCAAAGCTGTGGTGTGAATCACAGATACCTGTAATGACTTAAACATAGTAAGATTAGAGAAAAGATACCAGTCAAGTTTATGATCCAGGGTGGGAGCGGAGGGCATGTATTCCCTCAACGTTACTCCTCATAAAATACAGATCAAACTTCGAACTGGTAAGTTCTCGTTTAATCTTACTATTTTACTTTGGAGTCATGTGAGGGACTCCATGAAGATTTCAAAGCTCTGTGATTCTTGCCGTGGATGAGTCCATGACACACATCTGCCTTGGTATAGGGGAGAAAATATTTGACATCCATACGGTATGTAGATGCAACAATGAAATTTATTAACAAAATAAATCATAAAAAACCCCGTATATACATGGGGACAAATTATATTATAGAACTTAAAATGGTTTGTGCAAAAGTTCCAATTTCCTCCACTGGTTTATTATAAAATTTTCGGAAAGTTCCTTCTGATGACCATCCTGCGGTCTTGAGGATCTGATCCAATGGAACATCCAACTTGTATGCTGCCGACGTAGCTGCAGCCCTGGTGGAGTGAGATTTAAAACAATTAGTATCTATACCTGCTTTAGTAAGTACTTGTTTTATCCATTTGGAAATGGTCTGTTTTGTTATTCATTTATGAGGCTGTCTGTGGCTAATGAGCAGTGCCTTTTCTGTGCCTCTGATGGTTTTGGTTTGTTTAATGTATTCTTTTAGATGTGTTACCACACACGGTCGCTCATCTGCAGGGTAGTTATTGAAAATCACTTTTAGGCCTGCCGACCCCTGTCTGTTCTGTTTTACCAGTTCCTGGATGTAAAAATGTAAATTTCCCTGCGAACTGGTCATGTTATCCAGCCTCAATTTGTGTAGGGAGTTCGCCCTTTGTGCTGTGACCAATGCCATCAGCATGACCGTTTTTAAAGTCAAAGTCTGTAATGACAGGCTAGTGGCTGGAGTCCAGTTCCTTAGTAGATTCAGAACGATGCCAACTTCCCATATATGGGAATATCTGGCCTTAGGAGGGTTAGCATTGAATATGCCCCTCATGAGCTTGGTTACCAACGGGTGTGGCCCCACAGGCTATTGTTCCGTTTCTCTCCAGAGGTAGGTAGACAGGGCACTTCTGGCACAGTTGATGGCGCTGTACGTAAGTCGTTCATCATGGTGTAAATTCACCAGAAATTCCAATACCGGTTGAATGTTCGTAGGTCTGTGGATAATGTTGTTCTGGTTGCAATACCTGTGCCATTTCCTGATATATACTAGGTATTGATTTTTTGTTGACTCTCGTTGGGCTCCAGCGATCATGTTCATAGCTCTTGTTGTTAAGCCCAGGTGTAATAAAGGAGCTGTCAGACTCTACAAACCAAAACGTTAATGTGACGATGACAAGGATGACTTGTCCTAGTTGCTGGATTTACCAGTAAATCCGGTCTGTGTTGAATGGTGATGTGAGGTTCTACTATCATCTCCTGTACCACTGGGAACCAAGGTTGGGTAGGCCAATCGGGTACTATTAAGATACCAGACGCAGAGTCTTGTCTTATCTTACTTAGTACCCGCCTGATGAGGCAGAAGGGAGGGAATGCATAAAAGAACAATTTCCCCCAATGAAGTGAAAAAGCATCTGTAGCTGCTGCCCCAGGGTCTAGATCCCATGATACATATTTTGGCACTTGGTGGTTAAGCCTGGATGCGAATAGATCGACATCTGGTGTTCCGTATCGTGCTGTAATTTCAGCAAATAATTTTTTGTCCAACATCCATTCGATGTTCTCATTGAAGTTGCGTGACCTGGTGTCTGCCACTAAGTTTTGTCTACCTGGTAAGTAGGTAGCTGATATCCAAATTCCTCTGCGGACACACCATTGCCAGATCTTGTTTGCCAGATTGTCACATGATGTCGATTTGTTTCCACCCATGTGGTTGATGTATGCTACCACAGTGGTGTTATCAATTTGTAATCTTACATGCTGGTGAGATAGCCCTAAGCAATATGATTTAAGGCCGTGAAAAGCTCCCAACATTTCTAAATAATTTATGCCCAAAGTGTGTAGTAATGATGACTCTTATTCATTCCATCTCCCACCACAGCTGGTGATGGAATCCGTGGCACCCCATCCGAGAGCACTAGCATCCGTTTGTAGTGTGATAGACGGATTGCTGATAATGATTGGATTGGAACAATGCCTGATGTTTTCTTTCCAGCATTGTAGTTCTAATATGGCTTATTTTGGTAGTTCCATAGGTCTATCAAAATGACCTCCATTGTATTTTAGAGCTCTTATTTTTGCCCTTATATGTATATCATCCAAATAAGCCATCACAATGTGTTTATGTTCCCGTAGGAAAGCTAAGGCTGGTTTTAATATTTTAGTAAATAAACTAGGTGCAGAAGTAAGGCCATTTGGTAATGCTCTGTATTGCCAGTGTTGATCCATCCAATTAAATTTCAAATAACGTCTGTGGTCACCTGTTATGGGTATTGAATAGTAAGCATCTTTTAAATCAATGCTTGCCATGTAGTAACCTTTGGAGATTAAAAGTTTAGCAGTAGCAAAGGTTTCCATTTTGAAGTGAATATATTTTACAAAAACATTCAAATTACTCAAATCTATGATGCGGTAACCACCATCTTTCTTATGTTTAATAAAAATGTTGGACACGAATTCTAAAGGTTCGTGTTGGGTTTGTTCAATTATCCCCATTTTATGGAGTCTCTGTAGTTCAACATGTGCTTTTGCTTTATCTTTGCCCTTAAGCCTGAACACTCTGTTCGGTACATGCTGGACTGGAGGATTACGTGGTTGTAAGAACTCTATCGTGTATCCCTGGATACTGCTTAGGATATAAGTATCTGATGTTAACTTATACCATGCATCCAGAAAAAGGTGTAATCTGCCACCAACACCCATGCTTTTGTTTGTAAGTAAGGGACCAGACCTACTTACCTCTATGGTTACCAGTGGTCTTATCTCTTCCCTTGTACCCGAGGATGTTGAGGCCCCGGTGTCTTGATTTGTGTTGTTGTAGATGGGTGTATCTTCCACGAGGGCCGGCCTGGGCCATGTCCTAAAAAAGACCGGTGTTGGATTGGTCTTGCCCTCGACTGTTCCCCGGAGTAGTCCTTGCGACCCATGAGTGGTATTTCTGGGGGTGGCGTTTGTTGTTGTTATGAGTCCCAGGGCTTTGGATTCTTCGTCCAAATCTTTTACCTGTTTTGGTAGGTCCCCTCCAAACAGGTAAGTCTTTTCGGTGGTCGTTTCCGTTCTGCATAATCCTGCAAATTTTGGGTCTAGTACCGGCTGTATACTCTTCTTTCTGATATTGTTTAGTTCATATTGGGTATTGCAGAAGAGGGCCAGGGCATCTTTCTGGTGTTGATTCATATCTTCCTCATCCAGGGTTCGTGTGAATGCTGTTATCCCTGCGGTGAGGGTTTTAAGTACTTTTTGCAGGAGGACATCCCTTGTCCTGATGCTCGCTCCTACATGCTTCCAAATACATGCGTTCACGGTTGGGACATTAAGGGATTTACAGTTTCCAGGTTGCAAGTGACGCCCCATGGTGTCAATTAGGGCTTGGCCCTGTAGCTGGTTCAGGGACATGTAATCAATACTTGCCGCTAACCTGGGTGGTAAATTATCCCCTGTGAGTTCTGGTTTTGGGAACTGAGCCACCATTTCAAGAAAGTTCCCACTCACCCCTTGCACTGAGTTTTCCATCAGTTCCTGTTCAGGGTCAGTCCAAATCTGCCCTGCTATGCTGGCCTGGGAGGCAATAGACCCCGAATACAGCCCTGAATAAGGTACTGCAGAGGGACTGTATGTCTGCCCAGTAGAGCCAGACCCCCTCTGGAGTATTGCCTCCATCAGCCGCTCCATTTTCGTCCAGTGTTCTCGGGCACCTGGCTCTTGTGGCTTATCCTGGACCAGCTGCCGCTCCAATGCAGTACAGAGCTTTCGAGCGCTGACTGCTCGCGGTCGCTGGTCCCGCAGCTCAAACGCGTTCCAGTGATCTCGGTCACTGGTCGCTTACTGCTCCTCCAATTCCTTCAGCCCCACAGGCCCCTGAGCGTAGGTGGCGTGGGGCTGTTCGAAATCTGAGTCGTCCGACAGAACGGCTCTGTCGGTTTTCCGTAAAGCCTTTCCACCCGCCGGTGGTGAGGCTAGCTCCAGCACAGGTGCTCCCGACAATGGAGACAGCCCTTCCGTCTGCCGCCGCTGGCTGCCCGTTCCTGCACGGCTCTCCCCCGCCAGCTTTTTTGCAGCTTTCATCCGTCTTCTGTCCATCCTAGAGGTAAGACAAAACGTAGATCTCTTACCTGTCTTCGCTGGTTTTATTCACCAGCCGTTTAGGAGGAACGTCCTTCCTCCTCGAAATGACTCGTGCAATGCATGTAGCGTAATGATGTGCATGCGGACTAGCGGGTTCTTCATGGAGTCCCTCACGTGACTCCGAAGTAAAATTTAGAATGCATCTCTATGAGCAGAAATGATCTAGGGTGAATGGTTAATTTTGAATCTGAGGTTGGTAGTTTTTGTTTTATAATTAGGGTGGCATAGTGACGCAGCTGATAGAGCTGCTGTCACACAGTGCCGGAGACCCAGTTTCATTCTTAAGATGGAAATGTCAAAGACTGGAGGGCAGAGGTTTATGGTGAGTGGCACAAAGCTGAAAGGAGATGTGAGTGGCAACCTTTTTTACACAGAGCGGTGGGTGAGAATAACACATTGCCTGGGATGGTGGATGAGTCCGATACAATAATGATATTTAAGGATTGTTTAGAGAGATACGTGGATAGACAGGGACACAAGAAACTGCAGATGCTGGAATCCTGCACAACACAGAAAAAGCCAGAGTAACTCAACGAGTCAGTTAGTATCTCTGGAGGGCAACCTGGGGGGCAACGCACGATGGCAGCCTCGCCAAGTCTGTCAGCCATTTCGTCTTTTTTTTTGTTATTTTTAGTGTGTTTTAAAAGTTTGTGTTAATGTTCTCTGGTTTGTTTTATGTGGGGGGTGGGGTTGGGGATCGGGGGAAACTTTTTTTGTATTAATCTCTAACCTTGCCGGAGATGTGATTGTTTTCCAGATCGTATCTCCAGTCGCTCTGCAGCCTAACATCATGGAGTTGGCGGCCTTGCTCAGTACTGACTTTTAGCCCCACCGTGGGGACGTGGACTTGCCATCGGAACCGCAGGAGATTTCGACGAGCCCCAACCTGGGGTAAATCGCCCAGCGCTGGGGAGCTGAGATTCGTCCCAACATGGAGGGCCCGCTGCCAACTACGGGAGTCAAGATCGTCCCGTCAATGGAAGGCTCGAGGCCCCCGACCGCGGGAGAACAAAGAAGGGAAGAGATTGAACTTTTTTTTCACCTTCCATCACAGTGAGGAATGTGGCGGAGTCACTGTGGTGGATGTTTATGTCAAAAAATATTTTGCATGTTCTGTTGCTTTTTATTTGGTATGACTATGGCAAATCAAATTTGTCGTATGTTGCAAAACATACTTGGCTAATATAGTATGATCATGATTATTATGAAGAGGCATTGTTTCAGGTAGAGTCCCTTCTTTAGACAGCACCTCATATTCCGCTTGGGCAGCTTACAACCCAGTGGTATGTATATTGATTTCTCTAACTACAAGTAACCCTTGCAGTCCCTCTCTTTTCGTCTCTCCCCCACCCTACTTCTCCAACTTGTTTCACTGTCCTTCTGATTAATTTTACTGATTGTATGCTTCTTTGTCACCTTCCCCTCAGCTAACAGTGAACCATTCTACATTTCCTTAGCATCGCCTGTTTTGATCTGTCATTTTCACACCTTGCCCTTGCATATCTCTAGATTTCCTTCAAGGGTCCAGTTAACTGGGAGATTTTGGAGTGTAGTAGCTCTGGCACAATGGTGTTGAATGCAAGCTAAAATCCACAAACAAAATCCTAGCAGTCTAGCTGCTGTGGGATGAAGTGCAGGCCTAGGTTGACTGCATGATCCACTGATCTATTGGCCGGGTATGCAAACTGCAGAGGGTCCAGCAGGGGGTTTGTGATATTTTTAAGGTGGGCCAGCACAAGTCTTTCAAAGATTTTCATGATTACAGTGGTCAGTGCCTGTACTCATTAAGACCAGTAACCCTTGGCTTTTTGGGTACTGGGACAATAATGGAGACTTTGAAGCAGGCAGGGTCAGTGCAGGTTTCCAAGGACTGATTGAAAATATCTATGTAGACTAGTGCTAGTTGTTCGGCACGGAGCTTGAGGTAGAAGGGGAAACATTGTTCGGTCCTGGAGATTTCCGGCTTTCCTGTCTTCTGAATAGCTTGTCCACCTCCATTTCCATTGTTAGTGATCGAGAAATGGCCAGACTGATGTTGGGCAGCAAGGAGGGGGTGGGTAGTGGACGAGGGCCCACTCTTTGCAGGCTGGAGTCAGGCTGTATGTGGATGTGAAGTGTTGATTGGAGAGGTGTGGGTGGGTAAGGGTCCAGTCTTTCCAGACTGGAGGTTGACACAAACTGCTGGAGTAACTCAGCAGGACAGGGAGCATCTCTGGAGAGAAGGAATGGGTGACATTTCGGGTCGAGACCCTTCTTCAGACTTGAGACTGGAGTCAGTCACGCTGTAAGTAGGTGTGAAGTGGAGATTGGGGAGAAGTGGGGGGGGTTATGTTTCTGTCTATCAAGCCTGCAGTGGAACTTGTCATGCGGCAAATGGAAGAGAATGGAATGGATCACGTGCAGGCAGACATTAGTTGAACATGGCATGTTTGGCAAGTACTTTGATGGGCATCTTCCTGTGCTGTACTATTCCATATTATCTGGTCTTTGGCATCTCTCACGTAAACATTTTCTTTCTCACACTCATTCTTCTCCATTTCCATAAACATTCCCTTCCACATTTGCTCCATTGATGAAATTGCTATTACATTGGTACTTATATTTTAAATGGTTAGATATTTGGGTTACCTGCTGGATATTTTCTTGTCTCTGTAATTTTACAACATGCATAGTGTTTTCTTTGACTGGATAGCACGTTAACAAAGGCTGTTTACTGTACGATGGTACACATGACATTAAAAAAACCTCAACTAAACCTTCGACCCCCCGCGGTGCCCAGCGGTTCCGGAAAGCCCCCAGGGTGCCTGTGGACAGAGCGTAGTCCCTCTCGAACACCACCCGGGCGCGGACATCACCCCGGAAAAGTGGCAGGACGCTGGCTCGGGCAAAGCCCTCTTCCGCCTGGCGCCATGACTCGTGGATGGCCAGCTTGGCCAGGCCTGGGAACATGATAACCAGCTTTTTTTTTGGTATCAAAAATAATTAATTTAATTACAATCACGATGCAAAACCAAAAAAAAAACTTAAAACCACCGTGGTAACACACTCACCACCATAGTACAGAATCACCAAATTATCTAAATTTTCAAAGAACTATGTTACAAACCTTACAAATGTACTAAATAACTACTGAACAACTATATCCCTCTCTAACACCACCCGGGCGCAGACGTAACCCCAGTAAAGGGTCTTGCTAGTGCAAAGCCTTTTTCCACCTGGTGCCGTGACTCGCGGATGGCCAGCCTGGCCAGGCCCAAACGCAACCCAACCAGGACATCTTCGTCCCTGCCCACTCCCTAGATCCCATCACCAGTCCTTCTGTCACTGACAGCAGAGCCGCTGCTCCCCCTACGGACCCTAGGTGGAATGGCGATGCTTCTTGCCCTCCGGACCTTGGCTACAAGTAACGCTCTACTGATCCCTCAGGAACGACACTGCTCATGGTCTTGGCGTCCTTCTCCAGGTCATCCAAGAGATGGTGGCCAGCATGGAGGGGATAATGGTATTGAACGCCGAGCAGCAGTCTATAAACAACAGCCTGACGTAAGTGTTCTTATTGTCCAAGTTGTCCAGTGCAGAGTGGAGAGCCAGTGAGATTGCATCCTCTGTTGACCCGTTGAGACGGTAGGCAAACTGTAGTGGGTCAAGGTTCTTGTTGAGGTAGGAGTTGATAGACACCATAACCAACCTCTCAAAGCACTTCATCACCACAGACGTTAGTGCCAATAGTTGAAAGTTATTGAGACACATTATATTGATGCCTTCTCAAAGCAGGTGGGAACCTCAGACCTCCGTAATGAGAGGCTGAAAATGTCTACAAAAACTCCCGCCAGTTGGTCTGCTCCGGTTTTGAGAACTAGACCGGGTATACCATCAAGTCCAGGGGCTTTCCAAGGGTTCGCCCCACTGAAGGATCTTCTGACGTCGGCCTCTGTGACTGTGACTATAATACCATAATGGAGGCCTGGGAAAGCATATCAGTGTACCCCTTATCAAAGCATGTGTACAATGCATTGAGCTTGCCAGGGAGTGATGCTTCACTATGGTTTGAGCTTACTGCTGATTTCACCTTGTAGGAGGTGATGGCATTCAAGTCTTGCCACTGTTGCTGAACATCCGCCTCATCCTTCAGCTTTGAGCAGAAGACCCATTGGCCATTTTGATGGGCTTTGTCAAGGTCATATCTGAACTTCCTGTAGACCTCTGCATCACCACACACATGATCCTCACACGTTAAACCAATTATCCCCGGGATAATCTTTGTAAACATCCTCTGGACCCTCTCCAACACCAGCACATTCTTAGAACTGAGCGACTGACCTCTCCCTGCACAGTATCCAGGCTGCGTCTGTCCCTTTGTGCTGGGCTGATCAGAACTGAATGTAGTTCTTATTTATAATAATAATAATTATAATAATAATAATATTATTATTATTATAATGCATTTTAGTTGCTGGTGCCTTTCTGGACACCCAAGGACACCTTACAAAAGTTAACAGAAGAGAAAAAAACATATAGTCGGAGAAAAATAAATAATAAGGACATCATCAATACACAAATTAAAGATAGAAATCGTTCCAAAGACACAAAATCAAAAAATCAAAAAACTCAATGTGAAGAGAGAGCAGCAGCAGCTAAAGCGCACCAGCGTCCACTCTCCCTTCTGACAGCCATCTTGCACACAGACTAACATATTAACTTACACACAGAAAAATCATCCCCCCACAGTGGATACCACTGTGGGGGAAGGCACAAAGTCCAGTCCCCATCCCCAGTTCACCCAAAGTCAGGCCTATTGAGGCCACCGCCATTGCCTCTACGGAGGCCCGATATTCCTGGCCGTTCTGGCCGGGTGGTGTTGCCCCGACGTCGGGAGAGTCCTCACAGTGGCTGGGCCACCTGGAACGGCCGCTTCCTAGCAGGGGATTGTCGGCTTCCGAAGCAGACAGGGCCGCGCCGGGTTGGAGCTCTCAGGCTTCCGATGTTAAGGTCGGAGCCATCCACTCCGCAGGTGTTGATCTCTGCGGTCATATCTCACCGGAGCTCCAGCACGTCGATCCAGCGCGGCCACCCAGGCAAGGCATCGCCCGCTCCGCTCCGCAATAGCGCTCCAGCGCTGTGCCGCCAACGAAGCCGAGGTGCTGGGCGGCCCCCCGCCAGGAAACGGCGCTCCACGCCCGCTGGTAGGTCACGAGGACGGGTCGACGGGCAGCCCGGAGAAAAAAGCTGCCTCACCGACCATGTAGGGCCCTAGAAGTATAATGCCTCAGGCTGCTCCACAGCACTTAGCCAATTGGGCTCCTGATTGACGTTTGACTGATATGTCTTTGTAGCCCATAATCACTGCACTTTACTGATTGCTACTGCAGAAACCAGGCACCTTAATAGTCGGGCAGTTATCACTCTCAGATTTTCTAATAACTATTGCAGCATCTGTTCAACGCTATTCACTGAATCAGTGTGTTACCAAATTCCCCCAGTGTGCATCACCCTGCATTAACGTTTTGTCTGTAATTTTACCAGTTGTTCCTTTGTTACCCTTGGCAACTTCATGAGACTGAATTGGATCTCAACCTTAACCACCATCCCCCCACCCCATCTGAATCTTTCACTATTGTTGAGACCTTTCCTAGAACTGGGCAATTTTTAAGGATTAGAAATAAGACAAGGGACGGCACCAATTCTTGAGACATCTATGCAGACTGACATTGCTCTCCTTACAGAGAAGTCCCAGAGTAGTGCTAAACACCATAAGGCAATTAATAGAGCTGGCAACAAAGCATCCTGTGACACAAGTGGTAGCACGGTGGCGCAGCAGTAAATATACTGCCTTACAGTGCCAGAGACCCGGGTTCGATTTGGAACACAGGTACTCTCTGTACATTTTTTATGTTCTCCCTGTGACTGCGTGGGTTTCCTCTGGGTGCTCCAGTTTCATCCCACTTTACAATGAGGTGCCGGTTTGTAGGTCAATTGGCTTCAGTAAATAGTCCCTAGTGTGTAGGTGTAGTGCTACTCATTGGGGCAAAGGTCTTGTTTCAATGCGTATTTCAAAACTAAACAAAAAGTGCTGGGTTAACCACCGTGTCTGGAGGTATCTCTGGGGAAATATAGAAAAGTAGTAGGCCATTCGGCCCGTCGAACCAGCACTGCCATTCAATATGACCAGTACCCCATTCCTGCTTTGTCCCCATATCCCTTGATTCCTTTAACCCTAAGAGCAAAATCTAACTACCTCTTGAAAACATCCAATGAATTGGCCTCCACTGCCTTCTGTGGCAGAGAATTCCACAGATTCACATCTCTCTGGGTGAAGACGTTTTTCCTCATCTCAGTCTGAAATTGCCTACACCTTATTTTTAAACTGTGGCCCCTGGTTCTGGTCTCCCCCAACATCAGGAACATTTTTCCTGCATCTAGCCTGGTCAATCCTTTAAGAATTTTATATGTTTCAATAAGACTTCCTCTCATCCTTCTAAATTCCTGTGAATACAAGCCCAGTCCACCCATTCTTTCATCATATGTCAGTCCCTCCATCCTGGGAATTGAACTGGTGAACCTACGTTGCACTTTCTCAATAGCAATAATGTTCTTCCTCAAATTAGGAGACCAAAATCGCACATAATACTCCAGGTGCGGTCTCACCAAGGCCCTGTACAACTACAGTAGGACCTCCTTGCTCCTAAACACAAATCCTTTTGCAATGAAAGCCATTAGCTTTCTTCACTGCCTGCTGAACCTGTAAGCTTACTTTTAGTGACTGATGTACAAACACACCCAGGTCTCATTGCACCTCTCCTTTTCTGATCGGACACCATTCAGATAATAATCTGTCTTCCTGTTCTTGCCACTGTTTTATTCCCTCATCTAAATCGTTAATATATATTGTAAATAACTGGGGTCCTCGCACCGAGCCTTGTGGCACTCCACTAGTCACTGCCTGCCCTTCTGAAAAGGATCTGTTAATTCCTACTCTTTGCTTCCTGTCTGCCAACCAGTTCTCTATCCATGTTAATACCCTACCCCCGATACCATGTGCTCTAATTTTGCACACTAATCTCTTATGTGGGACTTTGTCAAGGGCTTTTTGAAAGTCTAGATACACCACATCCACTGGCTCTCCCTTATCCATTATACTTGTTTCATCCTCATTAAATTCCAAAAGATTAGTCAAACATGATATCCCCTTCATAAATCCATGCTGACTTTGACCGATCCTGTCACTGCTTTCCAATGCTGCTATAACATCTTTAACAATCGACTCCATCATCTTCCACACTACCGATGTAAGGCTAACTGGTCTATAATTCCACGTTTTCTCTCTCCCCCCTTAAAAAGTGAGTTACATTGGCTACCCTCCAGTCCACAGGAACTGATCCAGAGTCGAGAGATCATTGGAAAACGATCACCAATGCATCCACGATTTCTAGGGCCACCTCTTTGAGTACTCTGGGATGCAGACCATCAGGCTCTGGAGAGGTATCTGCCTTCAGTCCCAACAGTTTACCTAATACCATTTCCTGACTAATGTGGATTCCCTTCAGTTCCTCCCTCCCACTAGATCCTCTGTCCCCTAGTATTTCTGGGAGATTGTTTGTGTCTTCCTCAGTGAAGAGAGAGCCAAAGTACTTGTTTAACTATTCTGCCATTTCATTGTTTCCCATTATAAATTCACCTGTCTCTGACTGCAAGGGACCTACATTAATCTTCACTAATCTTTTCCTTTTTACATATCTAAAGAAGCTATTAGAGTCAGTTTTTATATTCCCGCAAGCTTTCTTTCATGTTCTTTCCCCCCCTCGTAATTACCACTTTGTCCTCCTCTATTGAGATCTAAATTTCTCCCAGTCCTCCAGTTTGCTGCTAACTCTTATTTATGTGCCTCTTCCTTGGATTTAACACGATCCTTGATTTCCCTTTTTAGCCGCCTTCCCCGTTTTATTTTTTCGCCAGGCAGGGATTTTTGGAGTTCATCCATGCGGTTTTTAAATGTGTGCCATTTCATCTCCACCATCAACCCCTTAAGTATAATTTGCCCGTCTATCCTAGCCATTTCCCGTCTCATACCTTCAAAGTCTCCTTTCTTTAAGTTCGGACCCAAGTCTCTGAATTAACCATGTCACTCTCCATCCTAATGCAGAAATCCACCATATTATGGTCACTGTTGCCAGAGGGGCTTTGCACAATAAGATTGCTAACTAATCCTTCCTCATTATACAATACCCAGTCTAGGATGGCCTGTCCACTAGTCGATCCCTCTACATATTGGTTTAAAAACCCATCCCGTATACATTCCAGGAAATCCTCCTCCTCAGCGCTGCTGCCAATTTGGTTGGCCCAATCTATATATAGATTAAAGTCTCCCATGATAGTGTAATTATGCTCCTAGAGCTAACTCCCCTTAGTCTAGTTCAGTAAAACACTGAGTCAAGCATTGGACCACTAAACTTTATTTCATGAAACAATAACAAACTCCCCATACAATACCTAACCACCGCAGCATCGATCCATGTCTCTGCTTGTCCAAACCCTTCAGCCTCGTGCAAGCAGATACCTCCATAAAGTTAGGCAGTCCCAAGCACCCCTCCAGAATATCGACAACGATCCTAGTGGGGATCATTTTTTATAGGGTCATGGGACCCTGTGGGGCAGAACCACAAAGAGGCGGCAGCCCCTACAAGCCAATCACAGATATCGATTACATTAAAGTATTATTGACAGTTCCCCAAACCAAAGCGCCCCATTACAATGTTTCTACAGAAGCTTCTGGAAAGAAGTCAGTTGGATTTAAGAGAGAGTTAGATAGAGCTCTAGGGGCTGGTGGAATCAAGGGATATCGGGAGAAGGCAGGCACGGGTTATTTATTGGGGGACAATGAGCCATGATCACAATGAATGGCGGTGCTGATTCGAAGGTCCGAATGACCTCCTCCTGCACCTATTTTCTATGTTTCTATGTTTCTATGACCCAAGTAATGCAACATTCTCCCAGGGAGTATAAACAATTCAACAAAGCTTCACACTTCAGCCAATCATCAAATAGTAACTCCTAACTATTTCGCGTCCACAAGCTATAGCAGTAGAATTAGGTCATTTGGCTCATCGATTCTACCCTTCAATCACGGCTGATCTTTGCCTCCCATTTTCCTGCCTTTCCCATATAACCCTTGACAGCCGTTCTAATCAAGAATTTGTCTATTTGTCTATCTCTGCCTTAAAAATATCCACTGACAGCCTCACAGCCCTCTGTGGCAATGCATTCCGCAGATTAACTACCCTCGACTAAAGAAGTTGCTCCTCACCGCCTTTCTAAAAGAGCGCCCGTTAATTCTGAGGCTTTGGCCTCTGGTCCGATACTCTCTCGCCAGTGGAAATATCCTTTCCACATCGACTCTATCTACGCCTTTTATTATTCTGTAAGTTTCAATGAGATCCCCCCGCAACCTTCTAAACTCTAATCCCAGTGCTGTCAAACGCTCATCATATGCTAAACCATTCATTTGTGGGATGTGGCTTTGACTGGCAAGGGTGTCTTCAACTTGACCATTCACCAGAATGTTGTTTAGATTAGAAGCTATCACCTACTGGAGCAGCCCCATGGGACAGCGGTAGAGTTGCTGCCTAGCAGCGCCAGAGACCCAGGTTTGATCCTGACTACAGGTGCTGTTTGTATGTAGTTTGTATGTTCACCTTCTGACCACGTAGGTTTTCTCCCTTTCCTCCTACATTATAAAGACGTGAAAATTTGTACGTTAATTGGCTTTGGTAAAAATCGTAACTGGCCCCTGGTGTGTCCGATAGTGTTAGTCTACTGGGTGATTCTATTGACCTCTGTTGGCTGAAAGGCCTGTTTCCATGCTAAACCTGGTTTGTAGGTTAATTGGCTTCTGTAAATTGTTCCCAGTGTGTAGGACTAGTGCTAATGTAAGGGTGTGCACTCGTTGGGTCAAAGGGCTTGTTTCCATGCTGTATCTCCAAATTAAACACAAAGTGCTGGAGTAACTAGTGGCTCAGGAGGTATCTCTGGAGAAAAAAGGATGTGTGACATATCAGGTTGGAACTGTTTTGTAGACCTGACCCAAAACGTCGCCCATCCTTTTTCTTCCAGAAATGATAGGACACTCAATTGTTAAAGATACTCAGATCCTCACATATAATGCACAGGACTAATGTCTGTGCACATTTTGCTCATCTCTTGTCCACCAACACGGTTTTCCCATGGACGCTGTCCACCCCAGATATGTGCTGCAGTTAATGCCCCTGTCCCACTTAGGAAACCTGAACGGAAACCTCTGGAGACTTTGCGCCCCACCCAAGGTTTCCGTGCAGTTCCCGAAGGTTCATTAAATATTTTTCCCTTTATCCTGTATCTGTACACTGTGGGCAGCTTGATTATAATTATGTATAGTCGTTCTGGTGACTGGACTACAGGAATCCTTTCTCCACATCAGAGGTAGACAAAACAAGAGGACTTAGAATTTGGATAAGGGGAAAGAGATTCAGAGGGATATGAAAGGGAAATGTTTCACCCAGAGGGTGGTGAGTACCTGAAATGCATAGCCCGAGAGAGCGATTGAAGTGGTGTTTCTAACTATTTACAAAGTCTCTGGATGAGCACTTGAATTGTTTAAGCATAGAAAGAAATGGTCCAATAGCAGGGATATGCGATTGGTGCAAATGAATGCCCACTTATTGGCATTGATCTGATGGGCCGAGTGTCCACCTGTCACCCACTGATGAAATATCAAGATTTTAGACTTGGAGACACTAAGAACTGCAGATGCTGGAATCAGCAGCTCAGGCAGCCTCTGTGGAGGAAATGGAGAGGCGACATTTTTGATTTGATTCCTTCGTCAGATGCAGGACTTTGGACTTGATCCTCACCAAGCCACAGCCACAAACTCCAGCAAAAACATGATTCACAGGAATATGTTGGGCGGCACAATGGCTCAGCGATAGAGTTGCTGCCTTACAATGTCAGAGACCCGGGTTCAACCTTGACTACGGGTGCGGTCTGTACGGACTTCTGTACAATCTCCCTGTGACCGCGTGGGGTTTCTCCGGGCGTACAAGTTTGTAGGTTAATTGGTTTCAATAAAAACATTTAAATTGCCCCTGATGCATAGGATAGTGCTAGTGTACGGGATAACAAGGGAAATCAGGGATAGTATCAAAGCGAAGGATAATGCGTACAAATTAGCCAGAAAAAGCAGCAGAGGACTGGGAGAAATTCAAAGACCAGCAGAGGAGGACAAAGGGCTTAATTAGGAAAGGAAAAATAGATTATGAAAGAAAACTGGCAGGGAACATAAAAACTGACTGCAAAAGTTTTTATAGATATGTGAAAAGAAAGAGATTAGTTAAAACAAATGTAGGTCCCTTGCAGTCAGAAACAGATGAGTTGATCATGGGGAACAAGGATATGGCGGACCAATTGAATAACTACTTTGGTTCCGTCTTCACTAAGGAAGACATAAATAGCAGGGGACCGCGGGTCAAAGGAGTTGGAGGAATTGAGTGAAATCCAGGTTAGCCGGGAAGTGGTGTTGGGTAAATTGAATGGATTAAAGGCCGATAAATCCCCAGGGCCAGATAGGCTGCATCCCAGAGTACTTAAGGAAGTAGCTCCAGAAATAGTGGATGCATTAGTAATAATCTTTCAAAACTCTTTAGATTCTGGAGTAGTTCCCGAAGATTGGCGGGTAGCAAACGTAACCCCACTTTTTAAGAATGGAGGGAGAGAGAAAATGGGGAATTACAGACCAGTTAGTCTAACATCGGTAGTGGGGAAACTGCTAGAGTCAGTTATTAAAGATGGGATAGCAGCACATTTGGAAAGTGGTGAAATCATTGGACAAAGTCAGCATGGATTTACAAAAGGTAAATCATGTCTGACGAATCGTATAGAATTTTTCGAGGATGTAACTAGTAGCGTGGATAGGGGAGAACCAGTGGATGTGGTGTATCTGGACTTCCAGAAGGCTTTCGACAAGGTCCCACATAAGAGATTAGTATACAAACTTAAAGCACACGGCATTGGGGGTTCAGTATTGATGTGGATAGAGAACTGGCTGGCAAACAGGAAGCAAATAGTAGGAGTAAACGGGTCCTTTTCACAATGGCAGGCAGTGACTAGTGGGGTACCGCAAGGCTCAGTGCTGGGACCCCAGCTATTTAACAATATATATTAATGATCTGGATGAGGGAATTGAAGGCAATATCTCCAAGTTTGCGGATGACACTAAGCTGGGGGGCAGTGTTAGCTGTGAAGAGGATGCTAGGAGACTGCAAGGTGACTTGGATAGGCTGGGTGAGTGGGCAAATGTTTGGCAGATGCAGTATAATGTGGATAAATGTGAGGTTATCCATTTTGGTGGCAAAAACGGGAAAGCAGACTATTATCTAAATGGTGGCCGATTGGGAAAGGGGGAGATGCAGCGAGACCTGGGTGTCATGGTACACCAGTCATTGAAGGTAGGCATGCAGGTGCAGCAGGCAGTAAAGAAAGCGAATGGTATGTTAGCTTTCATTGCAAAAGGATTTGAGTATAGGAGCAGGGAGGTTCTACTGCAGTTGTACAGGGTCTTGGTGAGACCGCACCTGGAGTACTGCGTACAGTTTTGGTCTCCAAATCTGAGAAAGGACATTATTGCCATAGAGGGAGTGCAGAGACGCTTCACCAGACTGATTCCTGGGATGTCAGGACTGTCTTATGAAGAAAGACTGGATAGACTTGGTTTATACTCTCTAGAATTTAGGAGATTGAGAGGGGATCTTATAGAAACTTACAACATTCTTAAGGGGTTGGACAGGCTAGATGCAGGAAGATTGTTCCTGATGTTAGGGAAGTCCAGGACAAGGGGTCACAGCTTAAGGATAAGGGGGAAATCCTTTAAAACCGAGATGAGAAGAACTTTTTTCACACAGAGAGTGGTGAATCTCTGGAACTCTCTGCCACAGAGGGTAGTTGAGGCCACTTCATTGGCTATATTTAAGAGGGAGTTAGATGTGGCCCTTGTGGCTAAGGGGATCAGGGGGTATGGAGAGAAGGCAGGTACGGGATACTGAGTTGGATGATCAGCCATGATCATATTGAATGGCGGTGCAGGCTCGATGGGCCGAATGGCCTACTCCTGCACCTAATTTCTATGTTTCTATGTTTCTATGTGATCGCTGATCAGTGCAGACTCAGTGGGCTGGAGGGCCTTAAGGGTGGCGCAGTGGTAGAGTTGCTGCCTTACAGTGCCTTACAGCACCACAGACCCAGGTTCGATCCTGACTACGGGTGCTATCTGTACATAATTTATATGTTCTCCCCGTGACCTGCGTAGGTTTTCTCAGAGATCTGCAGTTTCCTCACACACTCCACAGACATACAGGTTTGTAGGTTAATTGGCTTGGTAAATGTAAAAATTGTCCCTAGTGTGAGTAGGATAGTGTTAATGTGCGGAGATCGCTGGTCGGCGCAGACCCGGTGGGCCGAAGTGCTAGTGTTCGCGCTGTATCCCTAAACTCAAGTAAACTAACCTAAACTAAAAGGATCAAAGTGGTGTCAATGTGTGAAGCCCTAGAAGGTGGGCAAGGTCTTCAATGAATATTTCTCATTTGTGTTCATCATGGAGAAGGTTATGATAGCTAGGCAACTCAGGGAAGACAATAATGATGTATTGAAGCATATCCACATTACAAAAGAGGAGATGCTACTGATCCAGATGAAGGGACTTGACCTGAAAAATCAATTGACCATTCCCCTTCACCAACACTGTCTGGACTGCAACTCAAACTTCTATCCAGCTACTCAACTATATTTAAGGGAGGGGGCAAAATGTTTTAAACGGACCTGATGTTTTGTACAAATGCGACTCAACCCTCATACTCAAAGCCATAAGAAAAATAAAAGCAGGATACCAGAGTGATCAAAAATACAACCCCTTTGACAGGTTGGTGAAGTTGAATGGGACATGTAGGTGCAGGAATCGGTGAAAGTTAGAAGCCAGATGCAGCTAGTAGTTAAGAAGACAAATGGCAAATTGGCCTTTATTTCCAACAGGAAAGTATTCAGAAATGGGGCAGTTATGTTACAATTGCACATTGGTGAGGCCAAACCTGGAGCAGGTAAGACCAATGAAAGGATATAGTTACATTGTTCAACATGGATTCGGGCTAATTCCTCGGGTGAGATGATGGTCCTACCAAGAAAGACTAAATAGGTTGAGTCCATTCCTCTGTTTCCTCTGCTTAGTTTATTACTGTTACATGTACTGAGGTACAGTGAAAAGCTTTTGTTTGCGAGCAATCCAGTCGCTAAAAAGACTGTACATGATTACTATCACACTGTCAACAATGCACGGATAAATGATAAATGGTACAACATTTTGTGCAAGATAAAGTCCAATAAACTTTGAAGGATGTGGAATCTAAGCGGGCAGCTGTCAAGAAATTTTCACTTGTGGGAAAATCTCAAACAAGGAGACACAGTTTCCAGTCATTAAAAAATGAGGTACTTAGAAACTATTTCTCACAGACAGAGTAAATCTCTGGAATTTTCTACCCCAGCTCCAGTGGCCTGCCCTTGCTCTTATTTTCTTGCTTAGTTTAGTTTAGTTTAGATACAGCACGGAAACAGTCCCTTCGGCCCACCGAGTATGCACCGACCAGCAATCCATGCACACACATTGACACTATCCTACACACACTACTTACAATTTACACCTATACCAAGTATACAAACCCAAGCCAATTAACCTACAAATGTGTATGTCTTTGGAGTGTGGGAGGAAACTGAAGATCTCGGAGAAACAACACGCAGGTCATAGGGAGAATGTACAAACTCCATACAGACAAGCACCGTAGTCAGGATCGAACCCGGGTCTCCAGCGCTGCAAGCGCTGTCAGGCAACAACTCCACCACTGCGCCACCGTGCCGACCAAATAATTTATTAATGATTTTCGGATAAAAGGACTGAATGAAAATGTGGTCTTTGCAGCTCGACACTCTCTTCAGCTAGCTGTAGATCCAACAAAAAGACCACTCCAGACAGTCGGGAATATATTAGTTAACACATTTTACAGCTGTTTATTAAAATGTGCCAGAATATCAACGGTGAGCAAATGAACAGTTGTCAACAAGATGTGAAGAATTACTTTATCCTTCATGTTGCTGGGCATGTACTTAAAACAGGTTGCCACCGCAGCCGTTCTCATGCAAAAAGGAAAAGACAAGCAACAGTTCATGTGGCTCGTTTTCATGCTGAGGCAGGAGAAATTATATCAGAGAATAGTAGAATAGACAAAGGAAACAATAATTTGACCACAGGAGATACAGAAAACCGTACTGAAATACGAGAGAACAGAAAGTCTGTAGCGAAGGAGGAACTGAAAGGAAGTAGAAAATGAAATGAGACTGAAATGATGGAGATAGCCGTGGAGCTTCCAGAGAAGGTTATTATTGAATTGAATTGAATTGAATTGAATTGAATTGAATTGAATCCTTTATTTGTCATTCATACCTTTCGGTCTGAAAGAAATGTTGTTGCCTGCAGCCATACATGTAATAATAAACAACACACATTAAACACAAATTAACATCCATCACAGTGAGTTCACCAAGCACCTCCTCACTGTGATGGAGGCAAAAGTCTTAGGGTTGCTGTCTCTTCCCTCCTCTTCTCCCTCTGCGCTGAGGCGATACCCCACCGGGCGATGGTAAGTCAGTCCCGCGGTTCAAGCTCCGTGGGCCCGGGGGTGGTCAAAACTGCCGCCCTCCAGTTCAGCGGACGCAGTTGTTGCCACGGGAGCTCCGGAAAACAGGCTTCAACCTGTGACCCGCGAGCTCCCGACGATGTCATCCACTGGCCCGCGGCCGAGCCCCGGATTCAGGTCACCGCCGCCAGAACGTCACCTCAGCCACCGGAGCACCGTCTCCGCCCCGCACCGGGCCGCCCACACGGGAGCGTCTCAGCCCCGAACCGGGCCGCCCCCACGGGAGCGCCTTCCAGCCGGGAGCCGGGCCAATCCTCACGGGAGCACCTTCCTGTCGGGCGCCGGGCCGCCCACACGGGAGCACCTTCCAGCCGGGCCACCCACACGGGAGCGCCTTTAAGCCGGGAGCCGGGCCGTCCTCATGGGAGCACCTTCCAGCCGGGAGCCTGGCCGCCCTCACAGGAGTGTCTCAGTCCCGCACCATCCACCCTCATCAGAGCGCCAAGTCGTGCCGCTGCCCGAACACCGCCGCAGCTCGAAGACGGCCAGCCTCGCGTTGGTGAGTACTGGCTGGCTCTACCTCCGGAGCCTCGAAGTCGGTCGCAGGTTGGAGGCCGCCAGCTCTGCCATTAGGCCTCAGCTCAGACGGGGGGAAGAGAAGGGGGATACGACAAGAAAGTCGCATTCCCCCGAAGGGAGAGACAGAAAGCCCTGTTTTAATAAACAGGTGTGGATTGCTGACTGGTTTAATAGATAGGAAAAAAAGTTTTTGTTTTTAAATATTCTGCCAAAGCAATAACCCTCGGTATGAAAAACTTACATCGAGCCCACACATACAGTATTAGACCTTTCTGCTCAATAAAATCTATCCACGTCTTTATATGACTGAAGTCCAATAAAATACAATTTCCCATAACACGAAAAATGCTATTCTCAATTTCACATGAATAATCTACGCAAAAATGACACAGAATCACTTACTGGTTAAAGGGGGAGATTGCTTGCATTTGATACTGATCCTGTTCTTCAGCTTATTAGTTTTGAGTTTTTTGTTGCGTGGATGCAATGCCAGCTTTTTTTTTTACCTCTTCTCTTCCCACCATGCATGGACGCAAGCATTCCTTCCAGAAAAAGTATTAAAACAAATTATACTTCTTATGAGCAGATAAAGAAACTGCACATACTGGCTTACTGAAACAAAACAAAGTGCTAGGGTAACTTGTTGGGTCAAACAGTATCTCAAGAGAACATGGATAGGTAACCTTTCAGGTCAGGACTCTTCTTCAGACTCTGAAGAAGACATTTTGAGGATGTTTTTTTTGCTCTTCTAATCCAGTGTATTGCAGTCAATGTTAAAGTGCAATCTCCTTTGCATTAGGAAAACCAAGAACACATTGGGTGGCTGATTCAAGAAATAGAAAAACTACTTTGATTCAGAATTGATTTGATTGAAATGGACCGATTCACAGTTATGACAGTTCCACACACTGATTCTCACCTGGTGTCAGACCTATAGGCAGTTAATCATTGGGGTATTAGAATCCTTACATTATTAAATTGTCCCTGATCTACAAAAAGAACAGGTTTAATGGTGCGGGAATGAATGGTTTAAATGTGCGGGAAGTTTAGTTTAGTTTAGAGATACAGTGTGGAAACAGGCCCTTCGGCCCAACTAGTCCACGCCGACCAGCGATCCCTGCATATTAACACCATCCTACACACACTAGGGACGGGATGCAAGCAGAACTCTCCACGTGGCGCAACCCAGGCAATGCTGACGACAGAAACTGTACCACAGTGACTGACTGAAGTAGCCAATTCTGCAACCACCGTCCGTCAATCGTCACTGACCGACCGGAAAGACGTGATATAGAAGATGGCCGGACATGAGGAAGAAAAGAACACACTAGGGACAATTTTACTTCGGAGTCACGTGAGTGGCTACGTGAAGAAGGGCCGTCCATCTGCGTGCGCGTCATTACGTCTGAACGCAACACGCACGATGGACTGGCAGGCACTGTGTCCTCCCAGCCGTTGGGATGGGCAGGTAAGGAAAGTTGAACTACTTACCTGCGTTTTTTCGGGCTTGAAGCTTTTTTGTAGTTTCAGAGCCCAGATGTCGAGGAGACGGTCCGCGGGGATGTCGGCTGCCGAAGACCGCAGCATTCCAAGTAGCGGGCGACGGCCTTGTTCCCGACATTAGCGCCGACAGCAGAATCGGCAGGAGGCTTTGCGCGGGAGCTGGAGCTCCATGGTTGTCCTGCGGGACGTAATACCACTCGCAAGTCTAAAAAACCCGTTGACTCAGATGAGCCCGGGGAAGAGGGACACCCTCCCTCAATGGAGAGTGTCTGAGGACGACTTCTCCCACATGGAGCAACTTATGGAGAAGTTGCTCCAACAATGATCTACTCCGAAGGAGGGAGCAGTATCAGCACGGTCTACAGCAGCGCCGGTGCCGGGAGCCTCGCACATGGGGCAGCCCAATGTCTTCCCCATTGGAGGGGGAACTACATATGGAAGAAACCACTCTGAATCAGAGTACAAAAGAAGAGGAGGGGAAACCTTCCCAGGGACAAGCAGAAGAAAGGAAGTAAGTAAGTAAGTTTTACTTATATTGCACTGTTTAAGTCAACACCAAAGTGCTTTACATAAAAGGAATAATAAGCTTCCATACAAACAAACAGAAAATAAGTACTTCTGCAATCATCCAGGTTCCACTGGGTGCTTCCCTGGATGGAATCTAGCTAATTGACAGCCCGGGTATTATGGAGAACCCACAGGCAGCAGCACCTGTTTTCAGGGCTGCACAAATGTCTCCTGCTCTGATGAGCATTCATGGTCCGTTTCAGTCTGACCCAAAGCTAGAACCTCATTTAGGTCCACTGGAAGGGCCATGTCAGCACAGGTATCCTCAGGGGCCTGCGGCAGCACCTGTTTTCAGGGCTGCCTACAAATCTCACTCTCAGTGGAGGGGAGTGTGAGTGATCAGTAGGTAACTGATCTTGAATTTAAAGTATGAACATACTGAAGAACATGCCTATGGCCTCAAGAGCCATCAGTTGGCAGAATATTCGCACGCTACAATGCCGGCAAGGGAGCGCTATCAGCCGCCGAATCCTCTCTTCAGGTAAGACCAGAAGAAGGAAGCAAAAACTGTCGGACCAATCAAGGTACCAACGACAAGCAAACTTCATCAGTAGGCGACAACACACCCCACACCTCCATAGGGGGTAAGCAGTTCACTGAAGCCGGTGGTAGCTTGAAAGCTGGGCACGGAAATATGATCAGAGTCGTCTTTCAAGGCAGACTCAAAATAATGGCCAGAATTGTCCTACAAGGCAGGCTCAGTATGATGAGGTTTTCAGACCAGACCCAAGCAGAGGTCAGGAGAAACATGGAATCCACACTCCTTACCAGTCCTACTCCCAATCAAGGAGAGAAAAGGAACCCGCATCAGGGGCCTTTGGGCTTGCCACAAGACCTAGGTATGTTACAAAACGTACCTGAATCGTGGCTGAGCATCTGCCCCTCCCCTTGTGTGTGATTTTGGAGCTGTTTGGAGGGGGCGGGTTTAAAACCCGATTTTTACTAGGCTGTTCCAATCGCAGATGTTCAGCCTAGTAAATCATTAACGGAGAATCGCTGCAAGACCCGGTCCCAAAAGCTATTATTAGTTTTATAGTCCTCGAAGAGTAGGTATAATAAATTTAAAAGCTCTCGTTCAGTTCGCAAGCTCTGGCAACCCCAGGGTTTTATAAAGCAAACAATTAAAGGTATGTACCTTATTTTTACATTAAATGGGGCATGTATATTACCCTATAATTATAATTTTCTATAGCGAGTAGCTCATTTTGGGCTTTTTATATCCCCCGGTATTTTTCTCGGCATTTGAGGGCACTAATCCAGCGCGCTGTCAACATTCTAAACCTGCGCGTTCCACATGAACCCACTAGAAAACCGATTTAAATGGGCATTTATTTACAGCAATTGAACACTAAATTCCTTCCATTTGGCCTATAAATTAATGTAAATTAGATATAAAAATCATGTTATATTGTGAATTATTTGTGAATAATCTTTGGACACTTAGGCTATTTAAAAATGTTAATCTTTCCTTAAGAAATGTGCTTTTGACTATCTAAGATCACAGCTTTTTTGTAATGCCCATTGAAAATCAATAGGGAACAAGATGCTAATTTCCGAGTATGAAAATGGTCATAACTTTTTTAATACTTGAGATATGAAAGTGAATTTGGTGTCAAATTAAACGTATTGTTATGCTTTATCTGATGGGATAAATTGCAGACTTGATTTTTTAAATCTCAAAATTTTGTAACATTGCTACAAGACCACCGGTAGCCATGGAGGTAGGTGGGTCTGAGTTTACTGAAACAAGGGATTGTGGACCAGTTACATGTTGGTAATTTACTCTTGTGTTTTTGTTCAAAATGACAATAACATGAATTTTCAGAACTGGTTTTAAAACAGATAATAACGTGATTATTTTTACTGCACAACATACACAGGTTCCAAGCAGACTTGGAACTTGGACTGGAATTGTCTTCGAGGCAGGCCCAGTATTTTGGGCAGGATTGCCATTCACGACATGTGACAGATGGAAGATGTCACTTCATCCAGGTTTAACTCATTTGTGCAGAATAGACTTTCAGAAACAGCAATTTTTGTTACGGTCTAACTACTGTTTTATAGGAGCTTCCTATAAAATGGTCACATGGCATGCATCGACCTCAAAGATGCATACTATTCGGTGTCTATTCACTAAGAACAGGAAATATTTGAAGTTTAACGATGGCATGGATCTGCCAAATGGGTTGACATCAGCTCCTAGACTATTGACAAAACTACGGAAACCAATTCTGGGTCTACAAAGGTCTCAGAACCACATAGTAATGGCATATTTGGACAAGTTCATTTTGGAGTCACCAAGAATTGGCAGAAGCATCAGTCAAAGCAAACCAAAACCCTGTTTGATAGAATTGGTTACCTCATCCATCCAGTTAAATCAAAATTGACACCTACAAGGGTAATTGATTACCTAGAATTTACTACCCAAAACAGTAAATATGTTGGTGACTTTGCCTAGGGGCAAACGACTACATAAATCAAGCCTGCAATGACCTGATAGTCAAATACTAGCCATCTATCAGGCAAACAGCGAGTGTAATTGGCAAATAGTAGCTGCATTTCCAGCAGTACGTACGGGCCTTTGCATTACCAGAATTTACAGCAAGCTAAAGAACGAACACTCAGATTCCATGCAGGCCAAATTGGCAAAACTATGGATTGCCAGCAGAGGCCATTGTTGAATAACTATGGTGGATAACGAACGTGAGAAAGCTCAAAGTAAATTTTGCTTGAAAGCCATCGAGGGTTCTTCAGACCTATGAAAGCGTCTAAGGATGGGGAGCCACTAACACAGTCTAGAGCTGTGGGGGCAGATGGAATGAGCAGGAGTCTGTAATTCCCCAACACATGGAATCAATTACCCAGAATTGTTGGGGGCACAATTTGGACTCAAGGGTTTCTGTAGCAAAATGCAACCGGTGCTTGTTCAAATTCAGATTGATAACACCACTGCGGTGGCACATATCCATTAACAAGGGTGGTGTAAAATCTGTATCTTACGACAGATTGTCGAACCTCCTTTGGCACTGGTGTATCAAGGGGAATATTTGGGAAATCTACGAGGTAGATATAACACGGCGAAAGATGCCGGATCACAAATGTTTAATAACAACACAGAATGGATGTTGAATCAGGCAGTATTTAACAAAATAACTACACGATTTGGCATACCAGATATTGATCTGTTTGCATCTAGACTAAACCATCAGTTACCCATATATGTGTCCTGCAAGCAGGATCCAGGAGCAAAGGCAGTGGATGCTTTCCCTCTCAATTGGGGAGGATTGTTTATGTATGCTTTCCGCAAATTTGTCTCAAAAACCGATGCTTGACCAAAATCAAGCAAGACTAAGCCACAGGCATATTGGTAGTGCCAGATTGGCCTACTCAAGCCTGGTTCCCAAAATTTTTGGGAACTATAGTCCAGCCAGTTATGACTGTACCCAAGAGCACGGACCTCCTAGTGAACCCAGTTACAGGGAGTAATCATCCACTACACGAACGTATTAACTTGTTGGTCTGCAGATTCTGAGGAGGCCATTTCAAGGCATAGGACTGTCCGAACAAATACAACACAGTTCGGATAACAGATGTCTTGGAGTTTCCTATCAACTCTGTACTATAACTATAAACAAAGTTATAGTGCAATCTATAGTGCCAGAGGTGCACTCTCCTCCTATCTGATGCTGGAAGCAGGGCACGGGTCGATAGGAATGCACTCCTTTACAACAAAATTCATGAAGGGAATTTACAATTTAATACCTCTAAGACCAAGGTACACAGACACATGTAAAATCACAGAGCTTTGAAATCTTCACGTAGTCACGTGAGCGATTACGTGCCTACCACTCCCACCTTCATACCATCAAGGTCACATGGAAGTTCTAGTTTCTTCAATCTTACTATTCTCAGGTCTTCTTTTTATCTGTGATTTAACACCGCTGCTTTGAAGATTGATGCGCACGCAGACGGGCGGCCCTTCTTCACGTAATCGCTGATCGTAACTCCTCATAAAATCAAGATCAAACTTCAAACTGGTAAGTTCTCGTTTAATCTTACTATTTTATATCTATAACAAGCCAATTAACCTACAAATCTGTACATCTTTGGAGCATGGGAGGAAACCAAAGATCTCAGAGAAAACCCACGCAGGTCACGGGGAGAACGTGGAGTTATTCGAGTCATAGAGCGACGTTGCACCAAACCGAGTGCTAAGGATCAAGCACTGTTTTGGCACATTTATTCTAATTTAGACAAGTGTGGAATCACGATAATCGGTGCCCGTGGGTTCACGAGTGTCAATGTCTCTTTACTCACACGTGATTCAGAATGTTTCTTTGGACTGAAGGTCTCAGTTTGACTCAGGCTAAAGAGGGTCCCGAATTGAAACGTCACCTATCCATGTTTTGCAGAAATGCTGCCTGACCCTCTGAGTTTAGACTTTAGAGGTATGGCAAGAAAACAAGTCCTTTGGCCCGCCGAGTCTGTGCGACCAGTGATTGGCCCGTACACAAACACTATCCTACACACTAGGGGCAAATTGTAACTTTTGCCAAAGCCAAGTAACCGGAAAACCTGTATATCTGGAGTGTGGGAGGAAACTGGAGCACTAAGAGAAAACTTGCACATTCAGAGACAGCACCCATAGTCAGGATTGAACCCGGGTTGCTGGTGCTGTAAGGCAACAACTCTACCGCTCCACTACTGTGCCGCTCATAGTCAATAGACAATAGACTATAGACAATAGGTGCAGGAGTAGGCCGTTCGACCTGCATTTGGCCCATTGTATGCCCACCGCTGTTACTACCTGTCAAATGTCTTAACGTACACAAAAATGCTGGAGAAACTCAGCGGGTGCAGCAGCATCTATGGAGCGAAGGAAATAGGTGACGTGTCGGGCCGAAACCCTTCTTGAGATTTCAGTTCAGTCTGAAGAGGGTTTCGGCCCGAAACGTCACCTATTTCCTTCGCTCCATAGATGCTGCTGCACCCGTTGAGTTTCTCTAGCATTTTTGTGTACCTTCGATCTTCCAGCATCTGCAGTTCCTTCTTGAATATCAAATGTCTTAACGTGATATTCCCAGTGATTATAGGGTTTGTTACAGTGAAGATGATCCTGCAATCCAAACTTTTACCAAGTTCCATAGGTCTTTATTTTAAGGACTCAGTATCACAGAAGGAACCAGAACAGGCACAGACCTTCATTGATGGTAAACCCTTGAAAGAGGTAAAAACCAAAATATGGAGAATGTTCTAACTCTCTACGGTCACTCCATCCACAAGGATGTTAGGCTGTGGGATGTAGTTGGAGGAGCATTGTCTTTGTGATGTTCAAGGGCAGTCCGTTCTCCCAACAGCACGCCTGGCTCATGTAACGTGGAAAGACCCGGTGAGTCGTGCAGCCGGATGCCGAAAGACCCAAATAGCCTGCAGAGCTGAAGCCGCCGAGCGTGGCCCCTGCTCGCCTCCCAAAGACCGGAGTACCGAAGAGGACGCGCAGCTGTAGAGTTGCTGCCTTACAGTGAATTCAGCGCCAGAGACCCGTGTTTGGTCCCGACTACGGGTTCTGTCTGTACGTTCTCCCCATGACCTGCGTGAGTTTTCTCCGAGATCTTCGGTTTCCACCCACACTCCAAAGACGTACAGGTTTGTAGGTTAAATGGCTTGGTAAATGTAAAATTTGTCCCTAGTGAGTGAGGATGGTGTTAATGTGCGGGGAGCTCTGGTTGGCGCAGACCCAGTGGGCCGAAGGGCCTGTTTCCGCTCTGTATCTTTAAAACTAAAAGAACAAACTAAACAGCCGGCGATGACAGTCGTGAGGAGCAAGGCCGATATGAAACTCTAACCTTCCGCACCCTCAGAGTCGGCTGCGGGAGGTGTCCTGGGGGCACATGGGGGCTGGGCGAGAAGAGAGGCATCGGTAAGCTGAATGATCCAGGGGCTTCACTGGATCCATGGATCCCTAGCAAACACCAATAGTCACAGGCATACAATCACTACCATCGCCATCATAGAGTCATGGTGTGATAGTGTGGAAACAGGCCCTTCAGCCCAACTTGCCCACACCGGCCAACATGTCCCACCTACACTAGTCCCACCTACCCGCATTCGGTCCATATTCCTCCAAACCTATCCTATCCATCTACTTGTCTAACTGTTTGTTAGATATTGGGATAGTCCCAGCCTCAACTACCTCCTCTGGCAGCTTGTTCCATACACCCACAACCTTCTGTATGAAAAAGTTACCCCTTAGATTCCTATTAAATCTTTTCTCTTCACCTTAAACCCATGTCCTCTTGTCCTCAATGCACCTACTCAAGGCAAGAAACTCTGTGCATTACCCGATCTATTCCTCTCATGATTTTATACGTAGCCTCCTATCACCAAGCCAATTTTGTATCCAATTTGTCAAATTACCCTGGATCTCATGAAGTATCTTCTCACATCGGCACCTGTACTCAAACTGTACGATGTGAACGCGCCCGTATCAATAGCCACAGATGCTTCCAACTGCGGATTTGGAGCGGTCCTGATGCAAGACAAGAGACCCGTTCCATATGCATCACGACGTGTGAACGCGGCCGAGTGTAACTATGTGACTATAGAGAAGGTGTTCTATAGAGAAGGTGTTCTATAGAGAAAGTGTTCCATATTGTACGCATGCAGAAAGTTTCATGACTTCATTGTCGATCAGTGCACAGTAATCCTTCCTGACCACAAGCCATTAGTAGGCTTGCTCGCTAAGCCTCTACACAAATTAATCCCAGACTCAAGAGAACTATCACAGGCTGCATCACAAGGTTCTGTGGTGGGGGAATCGGCTCAAAGCGAGCCAAGCCACACTTGCACACAACAGAAATACGACACAGAACGAGTTGGAAATACGACTTGCACGAGAGGTGGGCGATTGTCAAAACCCCCAACTAGACTTGTTATGTAAAATTGTTGGGCAATTATTTTATAGGTTTTTTTTTAATAATCTTTTTATTAGAGGCGGGTACATATATTTAAAAACATGTCATGTATATCATTCCTACATTACTAATATTATCCATTGATATTAACTGCTTCTAGTATTTTTTGTATATATAGATAGAAAATAAGAAAGAGAAATAAAAAATGAAAAAAGTATAATAAAGAAGAATAATTTACTAAAAATACAACTTTGGAGATAAGCTTGTAAATTATAATTTATAACTTTTCATCTAATCCTTAAGTCGAGTTTCAGTCAGGTTCACGTGCCGAGCCAGTCTGCCCCTTCAACTAGTCAATGAATGGAGACCATGTTCTGATAAAAAGTTCTTGTTTGTCCATTAAGACAAGTCTGATTCTTTCCAAATGTAAGGTCTCCGACATTTGCACAATCCAAATTTTAATTGTGGGGGTAATAGGACTTTTCCAAAATTTTAATATTAATTGTTTCCCAGTTATTATACTATAGTCGATAAAGTTTCTTTGGGTTGGTGTAAGTGTTAGGCTTTGTTCTGGTATTCCTAGTATTATTAGTTTTAAGTCGGGATCCAATTGAGTGTTCACAAATTTAGATATTATTCTAAAAATGTCCGTCCAGAAGCTTTTGATTTTTATACAATTTGCGAATGTGTGAGTTAGGTTAGCCTCTAAATATTGACATTTATCACAGATAGGGGAGATATGTGGGAAAATTCTATTTAGTTTTGTTTTGGAGTAATGTCATCTATGGAGTACTTTAAATTGTATTAAAGAGTGTCTGGCATTTAATGAACATTGATGTATATGTTGTAAACTTTCATCCCAAATATCTTTCGTAATTGATTGGCTTAGTTCATTTTCCCATGTTTGTCTATATAAATCCGTCAGTGGTATCTCACTATCTAATAGAATATTATAAATATGAGATATTAATTTATCTGTATTAGGCTGTTTATTCAAACAATCATCAAGAATTTCTGGATCTCTAGTTCTAAAGTTTTGTGTATTTGATTTAGCATAATCTCTAAGTTGTAAATATCTAAAAAAAATCATTTGAGTGGAGTCCATAAGTCTCTTGTAGCTCCTGAAATGAAAGATAGATGCCTTTCTTATAAAGTTGTCCCACCCTTTTAATTCCTTAATTTTTCCATTGTATGAAACCTTTATCCAACATAGAAGATTTAAATGAGGGGTTATTCACGATGGGGAGATAGAGTGATAAATTATCCAGTTTTAAGGTCTTTTTTAATTGAATCCAAATTTGCATACCACTGTATATTATAGGATTTTCCCTGTAAGTTTTTTAATTCAATTTTGAGGTAGTAAACAGAATCGAACCAATTTCAAAAGGTAAACAATCTTCCTTTTCCATCTTTAACCAATCTGGTTGTTTGTCCATTTCTTCCAGCCAAAGCTCATATTTTTAATATTAACTGCCCAAAATTAAACAAAAAATTTGGTAAAGCTAAACCTCCATTTATCTTTGATTTTCATATATGTTTTTTGCTTATTCTATGATTCTTATAATCCCAGATAAAATCAATGACGATGGAGTCCACCTTTTAAAAAAAAAAATTTGGGAGATATATCGGGATTGATTGAATGAGGTATAATAATTGTGGTAAAAAAAATAATTTTTAGGGCATTAATTGTCAAAACCCCCAACTAGACTTGTTATGTAAAATTGTTGGGCAATTAATTTATAGTTTTGTAGCATGTAATTCGTTCCTGAGTACGGGTGTTTGTCAATACGGAGTTTGTACGTTCTACACGTGTCCAGCGTAGGTTTTCTCTGAGATTTTCGGTTTCCTCCCACACTCCAAAGTCGTACAGGTTTGTAAGTTAATTGGCTTGGTGTAACTTGTTCCTAGTGTAGGTTAGTGTTAATGTTCAAGAATCGCTGGTAGGTGTGGACTTGATGGGCGGAAGGGCCTGTTTCTATGCTGTATCTCTAAGCTAAACAAAACTAAAATAAAAATCAGCTTTCAATAACCTTCAACACGCACAGTTTCATCTGCCTCAGCAATTTCTCTGGTTTATTTTCTCACTCCTCACTCTTGTTTGACTCGTGGTTCTCCCAGCAGAATTTGTCTTCTTCCCTGGAGGCAGACAAAAAGTATTTGTTTGATTTTCAAGCCATTTCCTTATTCCCTGTTCTAATTCTCCCATCTCTCCCTTCCTACTGCTTTCACTTAGCTCGAAACGTTCATAAATCCATTTGATCGTGTAGTTTAATCTCATATTTCATTGGTCTTTTCTTCATCAATTTCTTGTGTTCTAAAATGCTGCCAGTCCTTTGGCCACTGTTATTTCTGGCAACTTTATTAACCTTTTCCTTTGATTTAACACTATTTTAAATGTTGCTTATCAAAAGCATTCGCATTGCTTTATTAGGCACGGAGGAACTATAATTCTGCTGCAACTTTGTGCATTAAAACGGTGATTCACAACCTGGGGCCATGGCAAATTTCAGGGGGGCCACAGAAAAATTTGGGGAATTAGGGGGCCACAGGTTCAATGAAGGGGGCCACTTTTTTTTCCACTAATAATGGGGGGGGGGGGGGGGCACAGAAAATTTTAAGAGCCCAAGGGGGCCATGAGCTAAAAAAGTTGGGAACCACTGCATTAAAGGATCTTATTCAAATATATATTTCATTTAATTTTCAATAATCAAAT
The DNA here is from genome assembly GCF_028641065.1 of Leucoraja erinaceus. NCBI lineage: Eukaryota > Metazoa > Chordata > Chondrichthyes > Rajiformes > Rajidae > Leucoraja > Leucoraja erinaceus. The sequence continues at coordinate 56,210,541 of NC_073379.1, forward strand.
ATTCTTTCTTTCAGATAGACACCCAAGAGGGTTCTGACCCAAAACATTGCCTATTCCTTTTCTCCAGAGGTGCTATCTGGCTCACTGAGTTACTCCAAAATGTTGTGTCTATTTTTGGTGTAAACCAGCATCTGCAATTCCTTCCTACATACATTCTTTTGATCTCCCACCTTGAAAAAAAACATTCCACCTTCCTTTCTGAAAGGTGGGTGACCTTATATTTTTTCATAAAATATTCCATATTACTATCTGATAACGTCACTGATAAACATTTTAAAACTTTTAAATTATTTCACAATTCAACAACCCTGAAATGTTCTTAATGTAACAAACAAAAATGGATAGAGATACTTAACCCAGAATAAATAATTAAAACATTTTAAAAAATAATAAAATAAATTAAAGTAATCGACTAAATTTGCATTTTATCTTTCTCATCTCTGTGTAAGGAATTTCCATTCAAATCTTTGGGAACTATTTTTAAACAGGTCTGGTTTGCAGAAGCAGATTCCCAACACAATGCTGTGGTATAACAACATGATTCTTCACTAATGTTTTACTTGGAGTTGATCAGAAATACTTGACCATAAACACAAAGTGCTGGAGGAACTGAAATGGTCAGGCAGCAACTGAGGATGGAATGGACTGATGATTTTTTGGATTGGGACCCTTCTTCAGCCTGACTGGAGCGAGGTTGAGATGGGGACAAAGCCCAGCTAATGTCCTGTCCTAGGCCTCCTCCATTGTCAGAGTGAAGCGCAAAACGCAAATTAGAGGAACAGCATCTCATATTCCGCTTGGGCAGCTTACAGCCTAGTAGTATGAGTATTGATTTCTCTCACTTCAAGTAACCCCGGCATTCCCTCTCTCTCTATCCCTCCCCGACCTATGTTGTACCTTATCTTCACTCAACAAGCCTGTTTCCTTTATCATCGTTACTTTTTTGCATCTCTCTCATTCATCGTTCTTTATCTATCTACATCATCTTCTATATCTCTCGTTTCCCTTTCCTGTGTCTTTCAGTCTGAAGAAGGATCTTGACCCGAAATGTCACCCATTCCTTTTCTCCAGAGATTCTGCCTGTCCCAGAGTTACTCCAGCTTTTTGTGTCCATCTTCAACAAGTGATAGGTCAACAAAAATGCTGGAGAAACTCAGCGGGTGAGGCAGCATCTATGGATCGAAGGAAATAGGCAACGTTTCAGGTCGAAACCCTTCTTCAGTTGCCTATTTCCTTCGCTCCATAGATGCTGCCTCACCCGCTGAGTTTCTCCAGCATCATTGTCTACCTTCGATTTTCCAGTATCTGCAGTTCCTTCTTGAACATTCAGCAAGTGATGGGTGGATACAGGTAGATCCATCATTTTATAACATGTTGGATCCATCATTTAATAACAGGTGTTCGGCCGTCACTCTTGCATCCAGGGCCAGAGTATCGAGACTCTTACCCAGCACTCTTGCCCAGAGTAGGTGAATCGAGCACCAGAAGACATAGGTTTAAGGTGAAGGGGGAAAAGTTTCAATAGAGGTAATTTTTTCACACAAAGGGTGATGGGTGTATGGAACAACCTGCCAGAGGAGGTAGTTGAGGTAGGGACTATCCTAACATTTAAGAAATTATCACGGTTAGAAATAACTAACCCCAACCCCCCCCCCCCCCACACACATAAAACAAGCTAAAGAACACTAAAAACATACATTTAACCCATACTATTCCACAAAGAAGGAAAGGACAGACTGATCGTTGGCGAGGCAGCCATTGCAGGCACCACCCGGTTCTTCAGACTCATCACAGGAGATAGACTATCGACTGATGTCACCTATGTATTTTCTCGAGATGCTGCCGGCCCATTGATTTACTCCAGCATTTTGTGTCTATCTTTAGTGACTGTACACTGATGGTTTCTGTCCTATCTGCTAACTTTAGTCAGATCAATTCATCTGATTAAATACAGTCAGGATTCTCTTGCTCACTTGAAACTAGATCAGAAGATCTCCAGCTTATGTTTAAAGATTGTTAGGAGTTGTGTTAAAGGTTTGTTTTGATTTGAAGTAATCTCTTCCTGGAATTAAATGTTGAATTCCCTGAATGTATGGTGATTAACGGTGCCCTTATTCTAATTTAAAACATGATTGTTTCAAGTATTGAGTTGAACGAGCAGCTTTAGAAAGCTTTCAGGATTTTAATGAGAATCATTAGTCGCGTGATTCAAAATTTATTTTGACTTGTCATATCTCTCCCAAGGCATTTCAATATTGGCATTTTCATTCAGGTGCGTTGTACACTACTCAAACTGGTTGCAATATAAATCATATTGATGGTTTTAGTCATTGCTATTGGTATTTCTGTTGGTGCAAAATTGTCCTAAAACAGTGCAGAGAGTGTATAAATTGCTGTGATTTCATCATAATACTAATTACCTTGATTATGTTCTATTTTTTTTGCACGCAGATTCCAGAAATTCAAGTGTTTATTTAGCCTTTACTTTAGACTTTAGAGATGCAGCATGGAAACAGACCTTTCGGCCCATTGGCTCCCTTCTGTGCAGCATGTGGCAAAGGTGCTGTCAACTTGAAAATGGAGTCACCCTTTATTCTGACAAACTTTCTTCTCTAAATTCAAGGCCAAGACAGTAGATATTTTCAAGGTGATAGACAGATTCTTGATTTGTACAGATGTTATAGAGAGAAGGCAGAGAATGGGGGGGTTAGATGGAGATAGATCAGCCATGTTTGAATAGCGGAGTAAACGTGATGGTCCGAATGACCTAATTCTGCTCCTTATGAACTGTTGAATTTATGAACTGTTGAATTTATGAACAATTGAATTTATGAGCTGTTGAATTTATGACTTGAATGTTTCAAAATGTTGATGCACTTGCACTGTCTTTGCCTACTTTTTGATTCTAGGCGATAAGCAGATTTCTGCAGATGTTCGGATACCATGGCAACACTATTGGCTTTCGAGTCAGATCTCAAAGTGAAATCCGATGAGTATTTTGGCTTAATACTTCGGTGGGTTTCATTTCAAAAATGTTACCATTGATATGCAGAGAGAAGTTCTTTGCAAGGCTTGGCTTGGAGCAAAATTTCTCTCTCCTCCTCAAAGTCTCTTGCGAATTTGGATGTCCAAACTTATCTTTTCTTCTTTTGTTCTATTATTCCAAAAAATAAGTTTAGTAAAAGTGATCTGCAGATTTCAATGAGTTCTTCTGAAGAATCATAAGGATTTTGTGACGATTCACAATCCATTTGCTGTATGCATGAGAAAATACCATGATGATGTGCATTGAAAAGGGAAAAATAGATACTGCAAGAAATGTAGTTCTCAAGAAGCATGAAGTGCATTTTAACCAGAGATAGACACAAAAAGCTGGAGTAACAACGCATCAGACAGCATCTCTGGGGAAAGGGAATAGGTGACGTTTCGGGTTGAGACCCTTCTTCAGACTCTCAGACATCAGTCGATTGTCTATCTCCGCGATGAGTCTGAAGAACCGGGTGGTGCCAACAATGGCTGCCTCACCAACAATCTGCCTGTCTTTTCACAATCACAATCACAATAATACTTTATTAGCCAAGTATGTTTTGCAACATGCGAGGAATCTCATTTGCCAAGTCAGTCATACATATAAACAGTCATACTGCGGGACCTGGAGCTGGGGCGGCTGCCCGGAGCTGATGCTGTGGCGGGCCGTCTCGGAGCGGAGACGGCGTTCCGGCTTTCGGTGGCGGCGACATCACCACGGAGGTCCGCTGGACTGGAGGGCGGCATCTCCAGCCTGGATCGATCGCCTCAGCGCAGAGGGAGAACAAGGACGGAAGAGACAGAGACTAAGACTTTGCCTCCATCACAGTGAGGATGTGCTTGGTGAACTCACTGTGGTGGATGTTTAATTTGTGTTTATTGTATGTTTTGTTATTATTGATTCTGTGTATGACTGCAGGCAACATAATTTTGTTCAGACCGAAAGGTCTGAATGACAATAAAGGAATCTAATTTTAATCTAAAAAAAATCTAATTCTAAAAAAAGTAACGGAACACACAAAATACATTTTAACATAAACATCCACCACAGTGACTACTTCACATTCCACACTGTGATTGAAGGCAAAAAAATGTTCAATCTTTCTAGCAATGTTACAAAATGTTGTGATTTAAAAAATCAAGTCTGCAATTTATCCCATCAGATAAAGAATAAAAAGAAGTTTAATTTGACACCTAATTAACTTTCATATCTTCAGTATTAAAAATGTTATGGCAATTTTCATACTCAGAAATTAGCATCTTGTTCCCTATTGCTTATCCATTGACTTAACACAAAAACTGTGATCGAGGACAGTCAAAAGCTCATAACTTTCTTTAAAATTAAGAGAACTGAATGAAATTTTCAGTTATTATAGATTGAAGCATTCTGAAACAAATATATAACATCTTTCTTGGATGACATGAAATCAAAGCATATAATTAGTTAATTACCTATTTGGAGCTAATTACAAAATTGACCGTTGTGACGGAAATAGTAATAAACACCCAGACTGCCTTGAAAATTCAAACATTTGATATTCTCAAGATCAGAACTTTAATATTATTGTATTATATGCTGTAAGTCCGTACCAGATAGGTAAATAAATTACATTTTCTAGCAATAGACCAAGTCTTTATGAAGAATATCAGTTGCTATCTGGTACATTGGCATATCATAATCAGTAGCATCATCATACTCCTCAGATTATAACCAATAAGCAACTCTGTACACCTTGTTTTTCCTCAACTTTTCAATTTTGACATTGTAAACGACAAGTTTTTGCTCTTCAAACCACGCATGACATGCCTTTCTGCCCACTACTTTCCCGATAAGGATGTCCGGTAGATTCAATTTCTTAAGAAAAGGATATATTTTTTAAATAGCCAAAGTAACCAAATAACAAACTAATCCCATTCACACAAGAATTCACAATATAACATGATTTTTGAATCTCACTGTCATGAATTTATATGCCGGAAAGAATTTAATGTTTAATTCCCATAAATTAATCCAGAAACATCCATTCAAAATATAATCAAAATTATAGTTTTTTGCACAATACATATTTTGCTCAAACTGTTGTGAATATTTAGTTTAAAAATAATGATCACGGAGAGAGAATAACACAAAATATAGACAACTTAGACGGCTTATGACTTGATTTTTCAAAAAAAAAATGAGCATCTTGCGAGTGGGTGATTCTGGAAGGCGATCGATTGGAACGTTGCATTTGTGGTGAATATGAACCCCATATCGGCAGGAAAAACACTGCCAGTTCGTATGGGGCCCAAATAACATTTTCGCAATGTAAAATTAGATTAAAGCCATCCCAAGAAGCAAGATTATATGTAAAATAGATGACTTACCCTTTGTTTTGTCCAGTTCTTGCAATCCGTCACGTTGTAGGCGTTGAGACCGTTTTTAAATCTTAATCCAATTGTTAAAATGTCCAGCGAATTTTTTGTTTAAAATAAACCGGGAATGGAAATCCGATCGATTTTTCTTCATCAGCTAGCCGACCAGAGGAGATCCGGCTCCGACAAGCAGTACAAACCTGGATTTCAATCCCCCCCCCCCCTCAAAGGCGGCAAAGTCGCGCACACGGCCAGTGGCAGAACTGCAGCGCCGCTGAAGGTAGGTATTGTAACATCGCTAATCTTTCTTGCTTTCCCTAGGTCACGGGCCTCAAACCCTCCGTTGATGGGGTGATCTTGACTCACGTTATCGGCGTCGTTTGGCCCCACCACATTGGGGCGATCAGCTCCTGCATCGTGGGGATGTCAGCTCCCCCGCGCTGAGCGATCAGACCCCGGGTCAGGGCTGGTTGAGTCTCTACATCATTAGAGCTCCCGACTAGCCTTTCCCGAGACTGCGAGCTTGTGGTGGTAAAGTCCGCAGGCCGCATTGGAGCGATCTGAGGCAAGGGAACGACTCCAATGATAAGTCCATGCCCCACGGTGGGGCCCTAGTCAGTCCGAGGAGGCCTCCAGCTGCAGAGCGACCAGCGGTGCGATTCGAAAATAACACGCATCTCCAGCAAGGTAAGAAACTAAAAATGTTCTAAAAATACGACAAAACAAATCGTGCGGCAATTGTTTGTGTTTGTGTTTGTGTTTCTTTGTGTTTAAATAGTATGTGTTAAACGTATGTTTTTAGTGTTCTTTAGCTTGTTTCATGTGAGGGATGGGGGGGGGGCAGGTGGGGGAAACTTTTTCTAATCTCTTACCTCGATGGAGATGTAATTTCTTTCCATATTGTTTCTCCGCCTGCACTGCAGCCTAACATCGAGGAGTTGGCAGCCTTTGCTGGAGACCAGCTTTTTAGAGCTCTACGGGAATTTAACGTCACGGAGCCTGCGATCCCTTGGTCAGGAGTTTCAATCGCCCTGATGGATGGTTCGACTGCCCCGACTTCGGTGAAATAAAGAGGACGAAGATTGTCCATTTTTGCCTTCCATCACAGTGAAGAATGTGGGGAATCCGCTGTGGTGGATGTTTATGTTAACTTTTATGTATTTGTGTGTCTTGGTGCTTTTTTTTCTATTGGCTGTATGGTAATTCACATATCTCTTAATTGGTACATGCAACATTAAAAGACCTTTAAAACCTTTGAAGAAGGGTCTCGACCCGAAACGTCACCTATTACTTTTCTCCAGAGATGCTGCCTGACCTGCTGAGTTACTGCAGTTTTTTGTATCTATCTCTGATTTAAATCTGCATCTACAGTTCCTTCCTATCCATTTTAAGCAGATTATGTGCATTGTAGCACGGTGATTATGTTAGTGAACTGATTATTCAGTATCATGCGTTCATCTTGTATCACAGCAGCTGAGAAGTTCAAATTCAGTTAATGAGATAAATCTATTTAAGGGCAAAATAGTATTGACCTTGCCAGTGATAGATGCAATCTGTCAAAGAAGGGAAAAAAATAATTTTCATATGCACCCATTTTTCAGGTGATTTTCTCTCTGGAAACAGAAATCATGGATTTGATGGAATGACCCACTCCCTAGCTTTTCAATAGACAGCCACATTCAGCTTCTCACCCCATACCCACTATGTTAGTGAAGCTACATTTGGAGTATCTGGTCAGATTTGGAAGGATGTCATTAAGCTGGAAAGAGTGCAGAGTGCAGAAGATCTACGTAGATGTTGCCAGGACCCGAGGGTCTGAGCTAGAGGGAGAAGTTGGTCAAGCTAGGACTTTATTCTTTGGGTTTAGGTGTCCAAGGGGTGATCTTGCAGAGATAGCCAGGCTTTTGCAGATGGCGCAGACCTCAGTTGTATCACGCATGTACTTATGGTCATACCAGGCCAGTAAAACATGCTCTGTGCCCGTTGTAAGGTTGCCTCTAGATCAGGGTGGCCCCTGTGGATGGCATCGTAGTACTTGTCCTGGAGAACGGCTGGGACAACTGCTTTGTGACCCTTGACTATAATCCCGTCCTGTATCACCAGTTCGTCGTGAACCAGGTAGTATGGGCGGATTGCGAGTGGGATGCTGTGTTGTTCATCTGGCCAGTCATGCCGGATGACTGCAGACAGCAATTGCAAAGTCTTGTCAGCAGCCATGTGCTCTGCCAGGCTGCTTAGGCAATCAGTGGGAACATACAATACCTTCATTTCTGAGAACTGGTCCTGTTCAGAGGGCTGTTGTTCACTGGCTTTGTGTGGGGCCCTTGATACCGTGTCAACCATGTGCATGTCCTTGCCTTTTTAGTAGACAATGTTGAAATTGAAACGCTGCAGCTGTATCATCATCCGTTGCAGGCGAGCCGGAGCGGCGTGGGTGGATTTATTCAAGATAGTGACCAGTGGCTGGAGGTCTGTTTCTATAGTCACAGATTTCCAAAAATAAAGTCTTTGAATTTCATGCAGTTAAAAACCACTGCAAGTAAATCTTTTTCAATTTGTGCGTAACGCTGTTCAGTGCCAGTCAGTGTGCGGAAGGCATATGCAACAGGCTTGTAGTCGCCATCGGTGGTGGTGTGTAGGCAGGCAACGCCAAGTCCATACTGGGACAGATCACATGTGAGTGTCACTGGCAACTCTAAAGCGAAGTAGGCAAGGGTGGGTGCGCTGGCCAGCTGCAACTTGAGGATATCAAAAGCTCTTTGGTGCTGTGGATACCAGGGCCATTCATGTGTCTTTGTGTGTCAGTTCCCGAAGGGGAGTAGAAATATCGCCGAGGTTAGGAATACATTTCCCCAGGTAGTTGACCATTCCAATTAATTTTTATAAACTCGTTACATCAGTAGGGACTGGAAAACCTCGCTGGCAGAGTTGATGCCAAAGGGGATTCGCAGGAATTTGTAACGGCCAAAGAGGGTGCTGAACGGAGTAAGGTTGGACGAGTCTGGGTCCAGCAGGATCTGCCATAATGAGCTTTTGGCATCCAGAACGGACAACATGAATATGTTGCCAATTTGAACAGCAACTTCCTCTACCATTCGCATGGGTAGTGTTGAGCGTTTGATTGCTGTGTTGAGGTCTTTGAGGTTGATGCGGATTTCTTCCTTGGTTTTTTTTGTTGCAACCACAGTCAGATGGGTCAGTAACAGTAGCAATGACACCCAGGGAGACCATCTGCCGCTCGTGCATGGCATGCAGAACATGGTGTTGGGCTCGGACCACAGGAATGAATTTGGGAACAACGGCGATGTTGTATTTGAGGGGCAGCTTACCAGGCTCGTCATTAGCAGTTCTTTATATTGTTAAATATACTAAATATATTATATTTAGTATCTGCTGTGGGGCCCTCAGTGAGAACATATTGATGGACAGCATGGCCAAAGTAGACTAGACTAGGCCAAGCTGAGTTGCTGAATCCCCTGGGATGATAAAAACTTAAGGGTATGAGACCTTGATGATGCAGTTTAAATCAGTTTCTCCAAGCGGGTGCAGAACATCACCGCCATAGGCCCATAGCGTGGCCGAAGCTTGTTCAACATGCTCAGCATTATGTATTCTTTTAAATTCAGATCAGGAAATGATATTACACTTCAGTCCGATATCAATCTTAGCGATCGCAGTCTTGTTATTAACAATCATGGTGACTTCAGGGTCGAGCTGCTCATTAGAGGAAGGGAGGAGGGAGTTAATGGCTGAACTGTTATCTTTGCTTTCAGACAGGAGAGCGGAGGATGGTGCATCCAGCTCTTGGTTTCCGTTATCAGTAGGCTCATGTTCTAACAGGTGCACATGCGGCCTCAAATAGGCTGTCAACACAATAACCACAGTTAAAAGTTGCAGTGCTGGAATCAAGTCATGGTTTTATTTGAGAGTTATGTTGTGCTCTGTTTTCCGTCGCTCAAGAAACAGAGCCAGTAATTATATGGCACTTCATCACAGCCACAGGATTAGTCATGATGCAGCAAATCGTTATGCTGAAGAATAACTGATCACTGAGTTTACCTGCCCACTGCAGGTTTCTTTATCAATAGTTAAAACAGACTGGGCTGTAGCGGAGCGGCCATTTTGTATCTGCCATTTTGAGAGTGGCTGTGTTTGAATTACAAGTATTGTTTTTGAGGTGTAAGTTTGGAGGTTTTTCCCCAAGAGGCTTCGGTGATGAGGCTAAGCAGTGAAAACATCAGCTATGGTAAGTTTCTTTGCAGCTTCCCTCGGCATCTCAATGCTGTTAAAGGATTTTCTATTGATTTTATATTTTCTCATTACATTCCATCTCCCAAAGTGCAACAACTCATACTTGCTCGGTTTTTAAACTCATTCTTCCATATCTCTGCCATGTCTGTAGATGATCTATATCCCACTGTACACTTGGCCAGCCTTCTTCACAGTCTGTATCTCCATCATTCTTGATGTCATCTACTAACCTACCAACCAACCCATCTGCATTTATGTCCAAGTCAGGTCAGTTCAAGAGCCCAGGTACACAAAAATGCTGGAGAAACTCAGCGGGTGCAGCAGCATCTATGGAGCGAAGGAAATAGGCAACGTTTCGGGTCGAAACCCTTCTTCAGACTTCCTTCGCTCCATAGATGCTGCTGCACCCGCTGAGTTTCTCCAGCATTATTGTGTACCTTCGATTTTCCAGCATCTGCAGTTCCTTCTTGAACAGTTCAAGACCCTAATGGTTGTATAATCTAAATGTGCCTAAACCTCGTGGTGTTGGACTTCAGACCCCTTTTCCTGCCTGATGTTTTTGCAGTGAGATGAAGATTTGGATCGGTTGGCAAAGATCCTTGACAATGGATGCTACCTTCTTGAGGCAAAGCCTGATGTAGGCACTTACAATGGAGGGGAGGGCTGGGCTTGTAATGGACCAGGTTGAGTCCACTGCTCTCTGCAGCCTCTTGCATTTCTATGTATTGGAATTGCCACACCAGACCATGATGCAACCAGTCAGAATCCTTTCTGCGATGCATCTGTGGAGGTTTGATGCAGAAATCCAAGACATACTGATTCTTTTTAAGAAAGACAGTGACAGGGGCCATTAACCCACCAGAAGGCTCGTCAGATGACATAACTGGGTGCCCACCGAAATGCTCTTTGCCCAGCAGGACTGGTAAACCGCCTGAAAGCTCATCAAACGGCGTACTTGGGAGGGAGTGGAGATGTCGGGCACTAGGACTGGGCCGGTAGGAGGGTGAACCAGGGTAATGCCTCCAACGCCTTCATTGTCGGTTGCAGAAGGCGCCCCTGGGATACAAATTTCACGGGAACTGCACCAGTAAACCAAGCATGTGGGCCGACTGGACATTGGACGTTGAATAGTGGCGCCAAAAATGGCAGCGCCAGCATGTGTAATATCTGCAAATAGAATATCAGTGTGCAGTTGCATGAGTGACACATAAAGCACCATTGACCCATTGAGCTATTAAGGTGCGGGGTTAGGAGGAGGATGAGTGGATGAAGGGTGGGAGAAAGAGGGGAAATATTCAGCTCAACACATTTTTTTCCCTGACCAATTTCCCCTAATAATGTAGACACCAAATGCTGGAGTAACTCAATGCGACAGACAACATCTCTGGAGGGAAGGATTGGGTGAAGTTTCGGGTCAAGACCCTTCTTCAGACTGAGTCAGGGAAGAGGGACTCTAGAGATATAGAAGGGTAGACAATAGACAATGGACAATAGACAATAGGTGCAGGAGTAGGCCATTCGGCCCTTCGAGCCAGCACCGCCATTCAATGTGATCAGTGCTGATCATCCCCAATCAGTACCCTGTTCCTGCCTTCTCCCCATATCCCCATGACTCCGCTATTTTTAAGAGCCCTATCTAGCTCTCTCTTGAAAGCATCCAGAGAACCTGCCTCCACCGTACGGTGTGAAAACGACAGATCAAAGCATATGATGATAAAGAAATGTGGGATGTAAAATGGTCTAATTTTAGAGAATGACTGCGGCATGGAACGCATGTCTTGCTGCAGACAAAGTGCTCTGGCGGAAATATGGATGCAATTATTGCCTTTCAAGAGGTCTGAGATCGACTGTCGACACAATAACAGCAGTTAAAGGTTGCAGCGCTGGAATCAAGTCATGGTTTATGAGTTTAAGAGTTATGCCATGCCTTGTTCTCTGTCACTCAAAATGAAAGGCAGCAATTATACAGCACTTCATCACAGCCACAGGATTAGCCGTAATGCAGTGAATCGTTATGTTGAAGGGTAATTGACTACTGCGTTAACCTGCTCTCTGCAAGTCCTTTTACCAGTCATTAAAAAGTGCTGGGCCGCATCATTGTGGCTGTGTCACAGCTGCCATTGGGAGAGTGTCTGTGTTTGAGTTCTAAGCAATGTCTTTGATGTGGAAGCTTTGTCTTGAGAGGCTTTGGTGGTGAAGCTAAACGATGAAAAGATAAGCTATGATAATTTAGCGACAAAGTGCTGGAGTAACTCAGCGGGTCAGGCAGCATCTCTGGAGAACAAGGATAGGTGACGTTTCGTGTTGACCCGACACAAAACATCACCCATCCTCTTTCTCCAAAGATTCTGCTTGACTTGCCGAGTTACTCCAGCACTCTGTGTCTTGCTTCGCTATAAACCAGCATCCATTTTGCGCAGCTAAAGTACGTCTCTTTGCAACTTCCCTCTTTGACTTTATTTCACCCCCTCCTCATCCTCCTTCCCCCACCCTCCCTCCATTTCCGTCCACCTATATTGTTTCCTCTGGCTTTTCATGTCATGCTCCTTCTGCTGAGGCAGCGTGAAGTGTAAATGGACGGAGGTTAGTTTGGGTGATGGTCTGGATTACATCCATAATTCTCTGCAATTTTTAGTTGCCTTACATAGAAAATAGGTGCAGGAGTAGGCCATTCGGCCCTTCGAGCCTTCACCGCCATTCAATATGATCATGGCTGATCATCCAACTCATTATCCCATCCCTGCCTTCTCTCCATACCCTCTGATCCCTTTAGCCACAAGGGCCACATCTAACTCCCTCTTAAATATACCCAATGATTGGTCTCAACTACCTTCTGTGGCAGAGAATTAGCTGTCTTGAATGGAGTTGTTTCCAAACCACACTGTGATGCATCCTGATAAAATACTATCCCTCTATTCTCTGCATATTCAAGTGCATATCTGCAATGCTTCCAACAAAAAATCCAAGATTGTCCAACATATCTTATAGCTAACACCTACGAATCCAGGCAGCATTCTAGTAATCTTCTGCACCCTCTCCAAATCTTCCACACCTTATAATAGGGCAACCAAACCTGCACACAATATGCCAAATGCAACTTAACCCTAAAGCTGTTCCATAAAGTTACAACATGATATCCTGATTCTTATAACCCAATACCTTGACAAACCATATGTCCTCTTTGCCACTCTATCTACCCGTGTTGCTACTTTCAGGGAGTTACGATCTTGGACCCCAAGATCCCTCTGTACATCAATGTTGTTAAGATACTTGCCATTAACTGTACACATTCTCCTTCCATTCAAACCTGAAGTGCACATTTGCTTGCTTTAAACTCCACCTGCTATTTCTCTGCCCATATGTGTAACTGATTTAAATCGCACCACATCCTTTGGCAGCCTTCCTCACTGTCCTCAACTTCACCAATTTTGGGTTAATCTGCAAATTTAGTAACCAATCCATCCACATTTATGTTTGAGTCATTTTTATAGGACTCAATCTGAAACATCAATGATGCTGAGCACATCAAAGGTAGACGTTTCAGTGAGGTGGTCGCACCTAATGTTTAGGTTCAGGTTCATTAATATTGTCACATGTACTGAAGTACTGTGGTAGGCTGTGTTTTGCATGCTATCCAAACAGATCAGATATGCCATACATGAATACAGTCAGGTGAAACTCAAATACAATGGACAGAGCAAAGGAGAAGATACAGAGTGCAGAATACAGTTGTCAACATAGTAGTGCATAATAGAGTGCATGCATGAGTTCATCAGTGATAGGAGCACAATTGGGCCATTCAGCCCATCAGGTCTACGCCATTCATTCATGGCTGATCTATCTCTCTCTATCAACCCCATTCTCCTGCTTTCTCGCCATAACCCCTGACACCTGTACAAATCAAGAATTTATAACTCTGCCTTCAAAAAATCCATTGACATCCCCCACATCCTTCTGGGGCAATACATTCCACAGATTCACCACCCTCTGACTAAAGAAATTCCTCCTCATCTCAATCCTAAATGAACATCCTTTAATTCTGAGCCGAAAACCTATGGTCACTGAATGAGCTACGGAGCGGGAAATTGGATGACCACAGAAAGGCAGAGGCTCCTTTGTGTTTCTCTGCACAAACAGAGCGAAGAGTTCCATGATGGCCATTCCCCTCAATAACATGTAAACCATTTTGGATTATGTTGATGAGGGTGGTTTTTCAGAGGAAAGCAGCTATATCTGTGGCATCACGACTGACCCTGATGTACAGCAGTGAAGGGTGGAAACTGAGGTGTAGTTATACGAGGTTCAATAGTTAAAGAGACAGAAAGGAGATTATGTGGCTACAAATGAGATACCAGGATGGTGTGTTGCCTCCTTGGTGCCAGGATCAAGGATGTCACTAAGTAGTTGAAGAAAATTCTCAATAGTGATGACGAGCTGCTAGAGGTTGTTGTACAAAGCGGTACTAACAACCTGGTTTTAAATATATATCATTTTAGAGCTCAACGCAAACATTGGCACATTTGAGGTGCTAGGTACAGGTTAGTTTAGTTTAGAGATACGGCGTATTAACAGGCCCTTCAACCCACCGAGTCCGCACCGACCAGCAATCCCCACACATTAGCGCTATCCTACACACACTAAGGACAATTTTACATTTATATCAAGACAATTGACCTAGAAAACTGTAGGTCTTAGGAGTGTGAGATGAAACCAAAGATCTCGGAGAAAACTCATGCGGTCAAATTCATAGAAACATAGAAAATAGGTGCAGGAGGAGGCCATTCGACCCTCTCGCCAGCACCGCCATTCATTGTGATCATGGTTGATCGGCCCCAATCAATAACCTGTGCCTGCCTTCTCCCCATATCCCTTGATTACACCAGCCCCTAGAGCTCTATCTAACTCTCTCTTAAATCCATACAATACGATACCTTTTATTTCTCATTTGAACCTCACATGAGACACACACCAACACAATTCATACAAACATCCATCACAGTGAGTCTCCTCCTCACTGTGATGGAAGGCAAAGTCTTATCTCTCCCTGCTCTCCATTCCTCTCCCGAAGTCGAGGTCAAAGGTCCCGGCGGGCGCTAGCAAGTCCGCGACCACTCAAAGCCACGCCGGGCAATGTAAGGCCCTGCCCCGGGTCTTGGTGTTGGAGCCCCCGGCAGGCGCTAGCAAGTCCGCAGCAATTTAAAGCCGCGCCGGGCGTTGTAAGGCCCCGCTCAAGATCACTCTGAACCCCGCAATTCGAGCGGGAAAAGTTTCCCCCACCCACCCCCCACCCCCCACACATACACATTTAAAAACCCGCTGCACGGATTGGTGATTTGGCCACCACTGCCCTCTGTGGCAGAGAATTCCACAAATACATTATTCCGTGCAGACAAGCACAGGTGGTCAGGGATGATCAGCCATGATTATATTGAATGGCGGTGCTGGCTCAAAGGGCCGAATGGCCTACTCCTGCACCCATAGTCTATTGTCTATTGTCTATTGTCAGGATCGAACCTGGGTCTTGGGTTCCCATTATATTCTTCTCACATTCTCGCTTACTGCTCCCAGATGGGATTTCCTCCTGTTCTTTTATTAGAATGAAGTCACAGACCAACCTAATTATTTAAGATAGACATAAAATACTAGAGTAATTCAATAAGGGACAGTATGATGGCAAAAGGGATACAGTACATCATTGTGAACTGTGGAACTTACTGTGGGACTTAGTGGATGAATGTGGTGGGGGAGGGGGGGGGGGGGGGTTGAGGGGAGGGGAGTGAGACGTGTTTGTTGAAGTTACCTGAAGTTAGAGAAATCAATGTTCATACAAATGAGATACCAGGATGATGTGTTGCCTCCTAGGTGCCAGGATCAAGGATGTCACTGAGTCGGTGAAGAAAATCCTCAATGATGATGATGAGCTGCCAGAGTTGTTGTACATGTGTTGGGGGGGGGGTGGGGGGGGGGGGGGGGGGGGGGGGGGGGGGGGGGGGGGGGGGGGGGGGGGGGGGGGGGGGGGGGGGGGGGGGGGGGGGGGGGGGGGGGGAGGGGGAAACTTTAAAAAAAAATCTCTTCCCTGTACGGGAGACCCGACCTTTTTCCGGTCGGGTCTCCGTTGTTGTTGGGGCCTAGCACCGTGGAGCGGCCTCCAGCCTGAGCGACCTGGGGGCTCCAGTCACGGAGCCTGCGGAACTGCGGACTTCCCATCGTGGGGCTGGCCGGCATTGGACCGTGGGGAGCGGTGGTGTCTCGCTGCTGCGGCCCAACCCTGGAGCTCGGAGGCTCCAGCTGCAGCCGCAAGTCCGGTGGACTGGGACATCGGGAGCTCGCGGGTCCGGGTGAGAGACCGCTTTCCGGAGCTCCCGCAACGCGACTTCTCCAGCCCGTGTCGCGGGGTTGGAATGACCCGGAGCGGGGCCGTACATCGCCCGGCGCGGCTCAATGGCCGCGGGACATTCCAGCGCCCGCCAGGGGGCTCCAACTTTGTGACATTTAGACCGGGAGCGGGGCCGTATATCGCCCGGCACGGCCTAAAATGGCCGTGGGACTTATCGTCGCCCGCCTGGGGCGTTGACATCGGGAGAGAAATGGAGAACAGGGGAGAGAAAAGACTTTGCCTTCCATCACAGTGGGTTCACTGTGATGGATGTTTCTGTAAATTGAATTGTGTGTATGTCTGTAGGAAATTGTCTTTGTTTGTATGGCTGTGGAAACAGAGTTTCGTTTGAGCCTCACTGCGGTTCAAATGACATGTAATAAATATTGTATTGTACTAACAACCTGGTTTTAAAAATATATCATTTTAGAGCTCAACACAAACATCGGTAAGGCCACATTTGAGTACTATGTACAGGTTAGTTTAATTTAGAGATACAGCGTAGTAACAGGCCCGGCAAGTAGTTGTAAGTTACCCAAGCAAAATATGAGGTGCTGTTCCTCCAATTTGACTGTGGACTCACTTTGTCAATGGAGGAGATCTTACCATTTGTTTTTTTGCTGTAGGTATCACTTACAATGATCTTTTTTTGTACTGTTATGGGCATACTATTCAAGGACTCTGACTCATGTTGCTTTACAAAGCCATCAAATTCCTGGATGCAATCGGCACTGGGTGTACATTACTTACAACTGAATGTAATTACCTTGACTGGGATTTGTTCAAGGTTTCAACTATTCTTCAGCCGGCACTGAATTCAGTACATAGTATCCATTATATTGAAAGCATCGCATTAGCTGGCGTATAACAAGAAATGGAAATAAAGCAACGCTATTTGCTGCTCATCAAACAAA
The DNA here is from genome assembly GCF_028641065.1 of Leucoraja erinaceus. Classification (NCBI taxonomy): domain Eukaryota; kingdom Metazoa; phylum Chordata; class Chondrichthyes; order Rajiformes; family Rajidae; genus Leucoraja; species Leucoraja erinaceus. The sequence continues at coordinate 56,227,464 of NC_073379.1, forward strand.
GAATTGCGGATGCTGGTTAATACACAAAAGGACACAAAGTGATGGAGTAACTCAGCAGGTCAGGCAGCATCTCTGGAGAACATTTGTTGCTTTGCTGATCCAAGCATTCACTTTCACTGATGTTGTCCCAGGGAAGATGGTGAGTTTATGGACCAGTATGGTCAATTTATGTATTCAATGATGTATTCAAGAGAGAGTATGATATACCTCTTAGGGCTAACAGAATCAAGCGATATGGGGAGAAAGCAGGAATGGGGTACTGATTTTGGATGATCAGCCATGATCATATTGGCGGTGCTGGCTCGAAGGGCCGAACTGCCTACCCCTGCACCTATTTTATATGTTTCTATTTCATTTCAAAATGACATTGTAGTAGTGGGCAGTGCGGTGACGCAGAGGTAGAGTTGCTGCCTTACAGTGAATGCAGCGCCGGAGACCCAGGTTCGATCCTGACTACGGGTGCTGTCTGTACGGTGTCTGTACGTTCTCCCTGTGATCTGAATGGGTTTTTTTCCGAGTTCTTCGGTTTCCTCCCACACACTAAAGAAGTACAGGTTTGTAGGTTATTTGACTTGGTAAATGTAAAGATTGTCCCTAGTGTGTGTAGGGTGGTGTCAATATGCGGAGATTGCTGGTTGGCGCGGACCCAGTGGACCGAAGGGCTTGTTTATGTGCAGTATCTCGAAACTAAACTAAACTACATTAAGGTGGCAGGCCTGCAGCAACCTGTGGCTTACCTGGGCGTATCTAGATCGGCCACTCTCTGGCACTTACAATACATGAACCGGACTTTGGACTGTTTTTTTCTTTGTAAACAGTGCCAAAATATGGCGTGCGATCATTTGTGATTGCACAAAAAAAATTCACTGTGCTATGCGTAGGTGACAATAAATAATCACAGAACCATTGAATCTCCAAGCTGTAATAATGTGGAATAGTGAGGAATATGCACTGAATCTTGGCGATTGGGGTATAGGTGGAATAAAGAGTTCCGTATGAGTCATTCATCAAATAGAATATATTCTCTGAGTCCCTCTTACCAGAAGAGTAGCAGGAAGATTGCTCTCAATATAGGTTAGGAGGAAATAGGGCACTCGTCCTTTACAAAGATGAAAATGGACATCTACCTTTGAAGCTTCAGAAGTTGGGCAAGGACCTTAGTGAATATTTTAGTTTAGTTTAGTTTAAGTTTAAAGGTACTGCACAGAAACAGGCTCTTCAGCCCACCAACCCTGCACACTACCACTATCCTACACACACACAGGGGCCAATCTACATTTACACCAAGCCAATTAACCTACAAACCTGTATGTCTTTGAAGTGTGGGAGCAAACAGGTGACCGTGGAGAAACCCACGCAGGTCACAGGGAGAACGTACCATCTCTGTAGAGTCAAGCATCCGTGGTCAGGATTGAACCCGGGTCTCTGGTGCTGTAAGGCAGCAACTCTGCCGCCGCACCACCATTTTACTTCGAAGTCACGTGAGTGACTACGTGAAGAACCCGCTTCCAACGCATGCATGTCATATCGCTACACGCATTGCAAAGAGTCACACAGGGGGAACGACGTTCCACAGCGGGAGAATTTGAAAGTCGGGAACAGCAGGTAAGAGACTCTGCGTTCCTTCCACTTACCTTTTAGGTGGAGACATGGACCGGATCCATGAAGGCTGCGGAAAGCTGGCGGGGGAGAACCGCGGAGTGCGGGCAGCCGGCAGCAGCAGCAACGGCACACCAATTTTCCGGAGAGGAAACACCTGTGCCCGACTTCGCTCCCGCACCGGCAAAATTCACTTCTCGGCCGTGCGGGTAGCGAAGCAAAGACGTCCCGTATGCCAGTCTCAAGCGAGTCTGGCTTGGAGCAGTCGTTAGCGGCCAGCGCCCAGGCTGGAGGACAGAGAGCAACCACGAGGGACCAGTGCTGTAAGTACCGGGGGTACACAGGAGGGCTGGAGAGGCTCAGCGGGTGCAGCGGCATCTATGGAGCAACCCCACGGACCCCATTGAATTGAGTGGCGGTGCAGGCTCGAGGGGCTGAATGGCCTGCTCCTGCACCTAATTTCTATGTTTTCTATGTTACTATGACCCTTACTATAGGTATGTGGGAAAATGGTGTAGACCTAAAAATAGGGGTTTTTCATAGAATCTGTTTGTTAATCCTTTGGTTAAAGTATTAGATGGGTCCGAGGCGCTGGAAGTGCGGAGACGGCGTGGACCCGCTAGCCCACGCTGGAGGAAGCCGGTACGAGTGGCTGCAGCATGACAGCAGCCAGCACAGGTGCCTGTGAGTACCGGGACCGTGTGGAGAGGTGGACCTACATACAGGACCGGTGCGGTCAGCGGCGGGGCGAGGAAAACCCGCAAACCAGTGCCCGTGTGTACGGGGGACGGGAACAGCGGAGGAAAAAAGGAGCTCCTTCACAGTAGCAGTCACATGGATGTGGAGACTAGCCACAGTGGGCAGGAGGTAAGCCCCACATGGATACCCCGTGCGGGACTTCTAGAGATCTCTAACTCTATAAAAAAGAGTGGGCAGGACCCTGATGGGCCAGAGCCTGGTAATACAGCGTCCCATGATCCTAAAACAGCAGGGACACTGCTGGACATGGTGGCTGATTACTTTAAACCAAGTCAAACAGGGGCAGACTTGGATCCCAGGATGGCAGTAGTATTAACTATATGTCTGGCCACAAACTCCAACAAGAAATATTTATAGAGACACTGGCCAGACATCTGCCACCTGGTAACTGTGAGGCATTACAGGTGCCCAGTGTAAACCAATGCATTTGGCAGCATATGGGGAGGAATATTAGGAACCAGGACCTCTGGATCCAGAAAACCTTAAAGGGACTGACGGCAGGGATCACAGCATACACCCGCACCCTGGACAAAACAGAGCTAACCAAAGACCATCAAGACGCACTAGCTCTGTTTTGCATTGTGCAATATGAGCTGAACAACATGCGGAAGGCTGCCATTCAGCCAGCACTGGACCCCAAATATGCTACCGTTTGCAAACAAAGAACCGCAAATACCTCAACCCTTTTGTTTGGACAAGACTTGACCGCACAAGTCAAAAAACTGGATGACGAAGCCAAGACACTGGGGCTCAACAAGGCCAGCGCAAAGGCCTATTTTTGGAGCACGACACCAGCCACATGCAAGACCAAAAAATGTGGCTCATACCAGTGGCAGTGCCAGAAATCAATATTACCCGCAGCAGCCTTTTTTAGGGTATGGCCAGGGACGGCCACCCTGGAATATGCGGAAGCCTCAACCTCCCACACAACCCCGAACAAGAGATATCAAACCAGAACCCCCCTTTTTCAAAAAACCAAGGAAATAACACAACCACCAGTAACCATGGAGGTAGGTGGGTGTGGTTCTTCTGTAAAAAAGGGACCCACGACGGTGGGGGGGGGGGGGAGGTTGCAATACTACAGTTATGAATGGTGTAAAATCACTACAGACTCGTATATTCTAAGCAGTATTCAGGGTTATCTGATAGAATTTACTTATCCCAATAACCCCCCAGTACAACATACACCAGAAAGGCATTTTGTCCTTACAAAAACCAAACAATCTAAAGCCCACATGGTGCTACAAAGATTGTACACAAAGGGTGTGATTGAGCATACTATTCATGAAAAATTTGAATTTGTATCAAACATATTTATAAAAAATAAAAAAGATGGGGGTTGCAGGATTATCATTGACCTTTCAACCTTGAACACATTCGTTCAATATGTTCATTTTAAGATGGATACTTTTATTACTGCTAAAGAATTAGTGTCAGCTGGGTTTCTATACGGCAGGCATTGACTCAAAAGATGCATACTATATAGTACCCATCAGAGGGGATCACAGATGGTATTTGAAATTTAACTGGATGGGGGACCTTTGGCAATATAGAGCTTTACCAAAGGGGCAAACATCAGCTCCAGATTATTTACTAAAATTCTGAAACCAGCTTGGCATTGTTACGTAAACAAAGCCATAGGGTGATGCATTTCCCCCGTTCTGCCTCATCAATCGGGTACTAAGGAAAATTTAACAAGACTTGACATCTGGGATTCTCATAGTACCCGATTGGCCTACTCAACCGTGGTATTCGGTCATACAGGGGATGGTGTTAGAACCATGTTCCCTTATTGGACATAGCCCGAATTTATTAATTCATCCAGTGACTGGACCCAGTCATCCATGCCATAAGACTAGGGATTTGTTGATTTGTAGAGTCTGAAAGACCCACTACACGGCATGGGGCTGTCAGACAGGACGATGAATCTCATCTCATCTGCACAAAGACTGTCAACACGGAAGCAGTACCTTGGATACATCAAGAAATGGGGCATATACTGCTTGGACAACAACCTCGACCAAAGGGCCAAGAACATTCCGGCCGTATTGGAATTTTTAACAAGCCTCCATTACGATAATCGATTGGGCTACAGTGCCATCAATAGTGCCAGAAGTGCACTCTCCAATTACCTATCACAAGGAACGGAGCGGCACACCGTGGGAACGCACCCCCTGGTAACAAAACTTATGAGGGGCATATTCAATGCAAATCCCCCTAAAACCAGGTACTCCAAAATCTGGGAGGTGGGTGTCGTTCTAAACATGCTGAGGAGCTGGTCGCCCATAACAGCATTGTCACTTCAGAAACTGACCATGAAGATGGTTATGCTCATGGCGTTAGTTACCGCACAACGAGTCCAGTCATTAAGCAAACTGAGCCTGGACTCCCTGATCATCTCACCCGAGAAACTGGTGTTTGTCATACAGGATTTAATAAAACAAAACAGACCAGGTTCATCGGGTCAAGTAATTGAATTTATGGCATATCCATATGACGAACGACTGTGTATAGCAAGACACATCCAATTATACATAGAATATATTAAGAGCATTCGAGGTCAGGAAATGTCATTGTTAATCTCTTACAAGAAACCGCACAAAAGGGTCACGACCCAAACTATATCAAGGTGGCTCAAATATGTTCTAAAGATGGCAGGAATAGACACTAATGTTTTTTAAATCTCATTCCACCAGGGCTGCAGCAACATCCGCAGCAAAAATTCTGGAGGTACCCACAGACCAAATCCTCAGAATGGCAGGATGGTCATCCGAAAAGACTTTCCAAAGGTTTTATAATAAACCAGTTTTGGAGCCATCATCGTTTTCGGAAACCATTTTACGTTCAACAATATAATTTGCCTGAAAGGTTACAGGACTATGATTTCAATTAATACATTTATTTTTTCGTTATACCACACAAGTCTTTGTATAAGTGTGTTTTAAAATTACTAATGATGCTCTCTCCCAATACCCAAGGCAGTTGTGAAGCATGGACTAATTCCACGGCATGAGGTCACAGAGCTTTGAAATCTTCACGTAGTCACTCACGTGACTCTGAAGTAAAATGGTAAGATTAAACGAGAACTTACCAGTTTGAAGTTTGATCTGTATTTTATGAGGAGGAACGTTGAGGGAATACGTGCCCTCCGCTCCCACCCTCCTATAATCATATCAAAAACTGGTATCTCTTTGATAATCTTACTATGTTAGGTCATTATAGTTTTCTGTGACCTCACACCGCTGCTTTGAAGAATGACACGCATGCGTTGGAAGCGGGTTCTTCACGTATTCCCTCAACGTTCCTCCTCATAAAATACAGATCAAACTTCAAACTGGTAAGTTCTCGTTTAATCTTACTATTTTCATCCGTTTTTAACCATGAAGATACGGGTAATCGATAAAATTAAAAGGAATGTTTTAGGGCGTGCATTACTGTGAAGGAGATACTGGGCCTCTTTTGATAGGTAGAGGTTTAGAAGGATATGGGTCAAATGCAGGCAAAAGGGACGAGCCCAGAATGCTTACTTGGTTACCATAGACGTGTTGTCCAAAGGGCCTGTTTCTGTGCTGTGTAGCTCTATGCCACTATGTCTGAAGATGGATAAATCTTCGAAGCTAATTAGGTATATCTAAGATCAATGTGGAAAATAAGAAGAAATTTCAGGTGCCCTGGCTGAGATAGGGCGACAGATAGCACAATGGGCTAAGAGTTCGGCTGGCGACCGGAAGGTAGCCGGTTCAAATCCCGCTTGGAGTGCATACTGTCGTTGTGTCCTTGGGCAAGACACTTCACCCACCTTTGCCTGTAATGGAATGTAATTACGGCGGCAGGCGCGGGCACACCGCGACGCCCTGTGTCTCCCTTTCAAGGGAGATGCTAAAAAAAATGCATTTCGTTGTCTCTGTACTGTACACTGACAATGACAATAAATTGAATCATTTCATTTCATCATTTCATTTTCATTTCATATGTGAATCATTATTGGACACAGGTGAGCTACCGGAAGATTGGAGGGTGGCTAATATATTTTTATTTAAGACAGGCTGTAAAGAAAAACCTGGTAATTATGGGCCTGAGGGCCTATTCACCCTGTGGTAGGTGTGGTACTGAAAGAAATTCAGATGGATAAGATGAATAGGTATTTGGAAATACAGGAATTAATTCGGGGAAATCAACATGTCTCTGTGCACGGGAGATCGTTTTGCACAAATTGAGTCTTTTGAGGAAGTAACCAAGAAGGTAGATGAGCGCAGGGCAGTAGATGTAGTCATGATGGATTTGAGCAAGGCATTTTTTAAGGTTCTGCATGGTATCTATATAATTAAAAGTCTCATCTTGACCACTTCTTGTCTGCGCTGTATATTGATTTTAGAAAAAAAAAACGCTGCTATATATCACTATGAGTTTTGGCCATCTCACTCACAGTCCTCGTCTGATGAGCAGGCCCCAAGGATTTTTCCCTTCGATTAAAAATAAAAAAGTTATAAGTGTTTAAAAAACATTGAGATCCTCTCACCTGTCAATCACCGCAATTAAGGTAATGCCCCTTACGGGGGGGGGGGGGGGGGCAGAACTATAAGCCCCAGATGCCTGAATATGACTCACTCACTCTGCAAGATCGTGAAGGAGAGGCCACAATTCTCATTCTAGGCTGTGAATCAACCAAACTGTGAGTCAGCAATGTACTTGCAATAAATGATTTGTTAGCCCTTAATGAAAATGAAATGAGTTGTTTGGCCTGCCCTGTGGTTGAAACTGCAATGGAAATGAAATGAAAATGCAATGAGCTGTTTGGCTTGGCCTGCCCTGTGCTTGGAACTGCAATAGGAATGAAAATGAACTGAAAATCCAATGAGCAGTTTGGCTTGGCCTGCTCTGTGCATGGAACTGCAATGGCAATGGAAGTGCAGTGAAAATGCAATGAGCTGTTTGGATTGGCCTGCCCTGTGCTTGGAACTGCAGTGACAATGAAAATGAACTGAAAATTCAATGAGCAATTTGGCTTAGGCTGAGCTTCTAAGTGGATAACTAGTTAACTAGCTAAATGGCAACATACTGGATAGCTATGTAGCTAGCTACACTGAGCTTCATATTGGATAACCAAGTAGCTAACCAGACTGAGCTACATGCTGGGTAGCCAGGTAGCTAGCTAGATGGCTAGATACTGGATAGCTAGATAGTTAGTTTGACTGAGCTACATACTGGTTAGATTGGTAGCCAGATAGACTGAGCTACATACTCGATAGCTAGATAGCTAGCTGGATGGCAATATCCTGGATAACTAGGTAGCTAGCTAGACTAGGTTACATGCTGGATAGCTAGGTAGCTAGTTAGTTGGCTGCAGACTGGATAACAAGGTAGCGAACAAGGTAGCTAGCTGGACTGAGCTTCATACTGGATAGCTATCTAGATGACTACATGTTGGATAACTAGGTAGCTAGCTAGCCTGAGCAACATACTGGGTAGCTGGGTAGCTAGGTAGCTAGCTAGACTGAGCTATATACTGGATAGCCTGGTAGCTAGCTAGATGGAGCTACATGTTGGATAGCTAGATAGCTAGCTAGATGGCTACATTCTGGATAGCTAGGTAGCTAGCTAGAATGAGCTGCATACTGGATAGCTAGGTAGCCAGCTAGATAGTTACCTAGTGGATAGCTAGGTATCCAGCTTGATGGCTACATACTCAATCTCTAGGTATCTAGCTAGGCTGAGCTACATACTGCATAGCTAGATTGCTAGCTACATACTGGATAGTTAGGTAGCTGGCTAGACTGGGCGATATACTGGTTAGCTATGTGGCTAGTTAGATGGCTACATACTAGATCGCTAGGGAACTAGCTACATGACAACAGACTGGATAACTAGGTAACTAACTAGATGGCTACATAGTGGTTAGCTTGGTAGATAGCTAGACTGAGCCACGTACTAGATAGCTATATAGCTAGCTAGATTGAGCTACATCCTGGATAACTAGGTAGCAACTACATGGCTACATAGTGGATAGCTAGATGTCTAATTACTGGAAAGCTAGATAACCAGTTAGATGGCTACATACTGTGTATAGCTAGATAGCTAGCTCGATGGCTACATACTGGATAACTAGGTTGGGAGTCAAGAGGGTCAAGAGAATTTTGTCATATGCCCCGGATGGGACAATGCAATTCTTACTTGCTGTAGCACAACAGAATATATGAATATGAAAACATGTAAATATGTAAACTAGGTAGTCATGTCGCTACATACTGGATAACTAGTTAGCTTGTTAGACTGAGCTACATACTGGCAAGCTAGATTGCTAGCTACATGGTTATATACTGTATAACATTGTAGCTAGCTGGGCTGAGCTACATACTGGAAACCTAGGTAGATATCTAGACTGAGCTACATACTGGATAGCTAGCTGGGTAGCTAGCTAGAGAGGTACATAATATATAGTGAAGGTAGCTAGCTAGATGGCTACATACTGGATAGCTAGATAGTTGGCTAGACTGAGCTACAAACTGGGTAAGCAGGTAGCTAGCTAAACTGAACTACATACTGGATAACTAGGTAGCTAGCTACATGGCTACATATTGGATAGCTAGATCGCTAGCTAGATGGCGACATACTGGTGTGTGTTAATGAGGGAGAGATGGATTGTGTCAGTGACAGGGAAATGGAATGTCCATGAGAGAAGAGGGACAGCACCAGAGGTCAGAAATGAGGCACCAGTAAATGAAGTAATAGGGGTGGGCACCAAATTATATGTAAATGTTCTCTGAACTCTTTCAAAGGTTTCAAAGGTATTTTATTAGTCACATTCACATACACCTAGGTGTAGTGAAGTGAAATGCTTTTTGCCATTTTGCAGCACACAAAAAAAGAATACAGACATAACACCAATGAGAGTCTTAAACACATAGAACATCCCCCCACAATGGCTCCCACCATGAGGGAAGGCACAAAGTCCAGTCCACAACCCCAGTTCACCCATAGTCGGGCCTATTGAGGCCTCCACAGTTGCCTCTAGGGAAGCCCGATGTTCCTGGCCGTTCTCGCTGGGTGATGGTGCTCCGGTGTCAGGAGAGTCCTCTCAGCGGCTTGGGAACCCTGGAACGGCCGCCTCCGTACTGGAGGCCACGGCTTCCGAAGCTGACAAGGCCGCGCCGGTTGGAGCTCCACAACTGGCGATCTCGTAGAGATCCCAGGCTCCCGGTGTAAAGTTCAGCGTCGCCGCCCGCAGCTGGCCGCTTCTCAGACCCGCAGCTCCGTGATGTTGTTCCCAGCGGTCTGAGCTCACTGGAGCTCCAGCGCGATGACCCAGGCAAGGCACCGCCCGCTCCGCGATAGGAAACGCTGCTCCAGGCCCGCTGGTAGGCCGCGAGGACGGGTCGAAGCTGCAGCCCAGAGAAAAGCTGCCTCTCCGACCAGGTAGGGACCCTGAAAGGTAGTTTCCCCCCCTCCCCCCACCCCCCCCCCCCCCCCCCCACCCTCCACATAAAAAAAGTCTAGACCTCCAACAAAACACTTTAACTAACTTAAAATAAAAATAAAAGATGAAGAGACAGACAGCTGCTGGCTGGGCAGCCGTGCACAGGACAGCGCCCCCTGCTAACTGAATTATTTGTAGTTGAATAACAGCAGGGTGACCAAAACTGAGCACAATACTCCAATATTGCTTCAGCAACATCTGTACAACTATAACCTAACTTCACAACCTTGTTACCCTGAGTAATGTGCTAATCTTGACCACCCTATCTACCTTTCCACATGTTCCAAAGATATGCTAAAAGGTTAATTCTAGCCTTAATCTAGCCTTAATTCTAGCCTTCAGAAATAAGGAGATTGTTCCCAGGTGCGATAAAGAGACCCGAGTTTGATCCTGACTATGGGTGCTGTCTGTTTGCACGTTCTCCCCGTGAACTGTGTGGGTTTACTCCGGGAATTCCGGATTCCTCCCACACTTCAAAGTTATATAATAATAATAATAATATCTTTTATTATCATTGCACGCCAGTGCAACAAGATTTAGTATGCAGCTCCAACCGATGAAAAAGAAAAGTAAAATAAATAAATAAGCTATGTGTCGTGACCATCCGAGGGAGACAGTCCAGGGGGGGGTGGGGGGCACTCAGCAGGGCCGGTTCAGAGCCGTTATAGCTCTTGGAATAAAGCTGTTTCTGAGTCTGGAGGTTTGGGCGTAGAAGGCCTTGTAACGTCTGCTGGAGGGAAGTAGTTCAAACAGTTCGTTACAGGGGTGTGATGAGTCTTTATGGATGCTGACGGCCTTCCTGAGGCACCAAGGCTGGAAGCTCTGTCCCAATGATCCTCTGCGCTCTGTGGCTGACGCGCTGAAGAGCTCTCCTCTCCGCCTCCGTGCAGCTGATATACCACACAGAGATGCCATACGTTAATATATTGGTACAATTGTAAAATTTGTCCCCAGTGTATGTCGGATGGTGTGAGTGTGCGGGGATCACAGGTCGGTGTGGACTTGGTGTGCCGAAGGGCCTGTTTCCGCGCTGTATCTCTAAACTAAACGACACACCCACGAGAGTTGACAAGGACCTGATAAATCAAATGACTCCTTTCGGGCTCGCTAAAAGTATATTGTGCAAAAGATAATTAAACAATGTCACAAATTCAAGCACAAATTTGTCACACGTTGGAGCTTTCAAGAATAATTGAAGGCTTCACCTCAAGTTATTCTTCACGGACAAGCTTGTCATCCTTTGTTCTCTTCAGGAAAGACATTTTGATTTGTCTATTTCCTTGATAACATTCATTTTATGACAGAGTGTTATGATTATTGTTAGTGGCAGTTATAACAATGATCAGTAGCAAGCATAAAATTGGAAACTGAAATATCATAGAAATTCTCCATGTGAGTGGGAAATGGTGCAGGGAGGCGAGGGTTTAGTTTAGTTTAGAGATACAGGCACTTCAGCTCACCGCGTCCACGCCAACCAGCGATCCCTATACACCAGCACTATCCTATACACACTAGGGACAATTTACAATCTTCCTAGCATTATAGCTACACCTATTAGCGACAATTAACTTTTTTTTTTAAGAAGCCAATTAGCCTACACACCTGTGCGTCTTTGGAATGTCGGAGGAAACCGGAGCACCCGGGGAAACCCATGTTGTCTCATGGGTTGAGGGTGGAGGAGGTGTGGAGGATCCATGGTCTTAGCCTCCGCTCTCAGCCCCACCATAGTGGCCCTGGCAGGAGTTATCTGAAGGGCTTCTGTGCTTAAAGCAATGGAAAAGGATGAACACTTCCACACCACTCCAGATCCAACCCAGCCTGTGGTTTGGTGGCAAAGAAATAGAATGTTATTTCACATTGACTTGAACTTTGGAGATCAGAGGATAGATATGCTTGGATAAATCCAGTTATCAAAGGAATTGATATTATGGTAGCATTGCATAATTTAACTCCTTTAAGGCACCTTGTGAATCTTTAGTATTCTCTCTTCAGAGTTCAGTGAAGCCTCAGCAACTGAGTATATTCAGGACAGTTATCAGCAGGTTCTTGTGCACAAACAGAATCATTGATAAGGAAAGTATAAATGATACAGAAGAATGGAAGCACCATGGCTTAGTTGGTAAACCCGCATCTTCAAATTTCAGTGACCCGGCTCAATGAGGAGGGCACTGACACGGGTGAACACGAGAAAAGCTGCAGGCCCCGATGGCATCTCGAGGCGAGTACTCAAGTCCTGTGCTACGCAGCTAGCTCCAGTGCTCACTACATTATTCAACCTCTCCCTGGACAAGTCCGTGGTCCCTGCCTGCTTCAAAAAATCCATCATTGTACCGGTACCAAAAAATGCCTCCCCAGCCTGCCTGAATGACTACCGTCCAGTGGCCCTTACCTCGGTAGTCATGAAATGCTTTGAGAGGCTGGTGAAGAATCACATCTGCGCCTTCCTCCCTCGGAACATGGACCCGTTGCAGTTTGCATACCGTCTGAACATATCCACGGACGATGCGGTCTCCCAGGTCTTGCACACCGCTCTCTCCCATCTGGACAGCCAGAAGGGGGGCTACGTGAGGATGCTGTTCATAGACTACAGTTCAGCCTTCAACACGATAGTCCCCACCAGACTGGCCGGGAAGCTACTGGAATTGGGGCTCAACACATCCCTGTGTGCCTGGGTCCTGGACTTTCTCACCGCCAGGCCCCAGGTAGTCAAGATGGGAGGGAATACATCGAAGTCCCTCACCCTGAGCACAGGATCGCCCCAGGGTTGCGTCCTCAGCCCCCTATTGTACTCCCTGTACACACATGACTGTGTGGCTAGGTTCAGCTCCAATTCAATAATTACGTTTGCTGATGACACTGTGGTGGTGGGCCTGATCTCAGACAATGGTGAGAAGGCCTACCGGGACGAGGTGGCTGATCTAGCACTCTGTTGCCAGGAGAACAGCCTCCTCTTGAACATCAAAAAAACGAAGGAGCTGATCATGGACTTTAGGAGGGCACATCATCCGAGGACGCACACTCCATTGAGTATAAATGGGGATCCTGTGGATAGGGTGAACTGTTTTAAATATCTGGGAGTCCACATCTCTGAGGATATGACATGGGCATCACACGTCTCAGCACTCGTGAGTAAGGCAAGGCAGCGCCTTTACCACCTCAGGCAATTGAGGAAATTCAGAGTGTCTCCGAGGATCCTACAGCAGCGGCGGTGGAAAGCATCTTGTCCGGGAACATTACCATCTGGTTTGGGAATTGCCCTGCCAAGGACAAGAAGGCTCTGCAGAGAGTAGTGCGTTCGGCCGAACGCACTATGGGAACTTCACTCACCCCCCTGCAGGAACAATACAACAGGAGGTGCAACTCCAGAGCAAACAAAATCATGAGAGACCTCTTCCACCCCTGCAATGGACTGTTCGAGCCGCTACGGTCAGGCAAACGCCTCCGCTGCCATGCAGTGAGAACGGAGAGGTTGAGAAGGAGTTTCTTCCCAGAGGCAATTCGGACTGTAAACGCCTATCTCACCAGGGACTAACTCTACAGAACGTTTTTCCTTCTATTATTTATTATGTAAAAGAATATGTGTGTTATGATTGTGTTTATAATTTGTTTGGTTGTTTTGTTGTTTGTCTTTTGCACAAAAGTCCGCGAGCATTGCCACTTTCATTTCACTGCACATCTCGTATGTGTATGTCACAAATAAACTTGACTTGACTTGCTGACATAGAACCATAGAAACATAGAAAATAGGTGCAGGAGTAGGCCATTCGGCCCTTCGAGCCTGCAGCGCCATTCAATATGATCATGGCTGATCATCCAACTCAGTATCCCATTCCTGCCTTCTCTCCATACCCCCTGATCCCTTTAGCCACAAGGGCCACATCTAACTCCCTCTTAAATATAGCAAATGAACTGACCTCAACTAGCAGAGAATTTCACAGATTCACCGCTCTCTGTGTAAAAAATTATTTTCTCACCTCGGTCCTAAAAGACTTCCCTCTTATCCTTAAACTGTGACCCCTTGTTCTGGACTTCCCCAACAGCGGGAACAATCTTCCTGCATCTAGCCTGTCCAACCCCTTAACAATGTTGTAAGTTTCTATAAGATCCCCCCCTCAATCTTCTAAATTCTAGCGAGTACAAGCCGAGTCTATCCAGTCTTTCTTCATATGAAAGTCCTGCCATCCCAGTAATCAGTCTGGTGAACCTTCTCTGTATGTCTGGTGAACCTTCTCTGTACCTCTGGTGATACGTGTCCAGTGGTGAGCAAAATAGCGCAGCAGTAGAGTTTCTGCCTTACAGTGCCAGAGATTTAGGTTCGACCCTGACCTCGGGTGCTGTCTGTACTGTGTTTGTACGTGCTCCCTGCTACCGCGTTGGTTTTCTCAGGGTGCACTTATTTCCTCCAACACTCCAAAGACGTGCAGGTTTGTGGGGTTATGAGGCTTCTGTAAAATTGTCTCTGTGTGTGTAGGATAGAGCTAGTGTACGGGTGACTGCTAGTTGGTGAGGACTTGGTGGGCTGAACGGCATGTTTCCATGCAGTATCTAAACTAAACTAAACTAAAGTGTGTGGAGAATGTACATTCTTCCTGAGTTCCCGAGGATGTTCTAACTTCCTCCCACGTTCCAAAAACATGGATGTTGGTATATTAGTTGGTGAATGTAAATTACTCCAAGCATGAAGATTGGGGTAGAACCAGGAAAAATGGATGGGACATGGGGAGATTAAAATGGTATTAGTGTAAGAATAGTGTAAAATGCCACTGTCCCACTTAGGAAACCTGAACGGAAACCTCTGGAGACTTTGTGCCCCACCCAAGGTTTCCGTGCGGTTCCCGGAGGTTGCAGGTGGTTGCCGGAGGTTGCAGGCAGTGGAAGCAGGTAGAGAGACTGACAAAAACCTCTGGGAACCGCACGGAAACCTTGGGTGGGGCGCAAAGTCTCCAGAGGTTTCCTAAGTGGGACAGGGGCATAAATGGGCGCTTGAAAATCAGTGCAGACTTAAAGAGCTGAAGGGCCTGTTTCCATGTTACATGAATCTATGGTCTCACTGTATGGCAGAGCATGCTTGATGATTTGAATTTTCATGCCTAATTCTTTTGTCTTGATGTTAATCTTCAGTGAATTTCTGATGCAGCTTCACAGAGAAACAATGAGTGATGTGCTGCCAGTTGCTCCAAGCATGTTTGCTTTCTGATTCAGAATGTAGCAGGAAACAAATGTCAACATTGGTACCAAAATACCGGAGAAACTCAGTGGGTGAGGCAGCATCTATTGAACGAAGGAAATAAAACATTGCCCATTTCCTTCGCTCCATAGATGCTGCCTCACCCGCTGAGTTTCACCAGCAATTTGTCTATCTTCGATTTTCCAGCATCTGCAGTTCCTTCTTAAACATCATTATTGGTACCCACCTGTTTCCAATGGATTCTTTAAATTCCTTTTTAAATTCCTTTGAATAACCTTTACCTTTTACTTCCCTCTCCAGAAATTAGCGATTTGCTGGATTACATCCTTCAATGTTACAACTTGAAACTCCTTCCAAAATTCAGTATGTCACACATGAACGAGAGAACATGAACAGGAGTGGGCCATTTGACCCCCTCAACCCTGCTCCACCATTCAATAAGAACATGGCTGATCTGATCTTGGCCTTCAGATTCAGGGACAGTTTCTTCCCAACTATTATCGGGCAACTGATCAGTCCTCCCATCAGCTAGAGAGTAGTTCTGACCTCCCACCTACCTCAATGTAGACCTACGAACCATCTTTAATAGGACTTCAGTGTTATGTCTTTGCACTAAATGTTGTACCCTTTATCTGTGCACTGTGGACAGGTTCATTGCATTCATGTATAGTCTCTTCGTTGACTGGATAACATGCAAACAAAATCTTTTCACAGCACCTTGGTACACATGAGAATGATAAACTAAACTAAACACTGCTCCATTTCCCTGCCTGTTCCCCATAGCATTTAATTCACTTAATTTCCCTCAACAGCCCCAAATTGTACTTAACTTTTTGTTTTAATGAATTCCCTTATTTTTAGGGAAGGTGGCTCCTTTTTTTAGGAAAGGTGGCTCTACTATGGTTGATGGGATGCAAGCAGAAGCCTCCACATGGTGCATCCCGAGCAATGTAGGCGACAGAAACTGTACCACAGTGACTGACTGAAGTAGCCAATTCTGCACCCACCGACCGTCAACCGTCACTGACCGACTGGAAAACGTGATATAGAAGATGGCTGGACACAAGGAAGAAGGATATTGTTGATGGAGTCTTCAACTGGGAGCAATCAATCAATCAATCAATCGATCAATCAATTAGTCAATCAATCAGGGGGGTTGCATTATTGGTTGAGGATGTCAAGGCTGTATTCAGAGGTGACATTACGGATGGTTCGTCTAGTGAGGCTATATTGGTGGAGCTGAGGAACAAGAAAGGGATGATCACCTTGTTGGGAGTGTACTACAGGCCCCCGAATAGTCAACGGGAATTAGAAGAATAAAAGTGCCGGGAGATTGCAGACAACTGCAGACCAAATTAGATTGCCGTAGTAGGGGATTTTAATTTTCCCAATATAGACTGGGAAAATCATAGCGTGAAGGGTTCAGATGGGGTGCAATTCCTCAAAAGTGTTCAGCAGAGTTTTCTTAAGCAGTATGTGGACGACCCCACATGTGAGAGGACAATGCTGGATCTAGTATTGGGAAATTGGGAAAGGCAAGTTAATGAAGTGTGTGTGGAGAAGCCTTTTGGGACCGGTGACCACTGCTCGATTAGGTTTAAGATAGTTATGAATAGGGATGGAGGGTCCACATGTTAAAATGCACAACTGGGGTAAGGTCAACTTTGAGGGTATGAGAGGAGGTCTTGCTCAAGTTGACTGGAGCAGGTTATTAGAGGAAAAAGAAACATCGGCCAAGTGGAATGGTTTTAAAAATGTCATGGAGATAGCTCAGGATGTGTATGTCCTTGATCGAGTGAAGGGCAAAGCAGGCAAACGTAAGGAAGCTTGGCTGATGAGGGAAATTGAGAAGTTAGTCAAAAACAAAAAGGATGCATGGGACAGATATAGGCAGGTGGGATCAAGTGCATCCATGGAGGAGTTTTGGGAACTAAGGAGTGTACTAAAAAAGGAAATCAGAAGGGCAAAAAGAGACCAAGAGATAGCTCTGGTGGGTAGCTTTAAGGACAATCCCAAAATATTTCATATATACATAAGGGGGAAAAGGATAACTAGAGTGGGACCTCTCAGGAATAAAATCAGTCACCCCTCCGTGGAGCCACAGGAGATGGGCAAGGTCCTAAATTAGTATTTCTCCTCTGTATTTACCGAGGAGAAAGACAGTAGGATGGAGGAAATTGGAGCAGTCACTGGAAGTGTCTTAAGAGCAGTCAGGGTTACTGTCGAAGAAGTACTGAGGGTACTCTTATGTTTGAAGGTAGACAAATCTCCAGGGCTTGATCTGATATATCTGAGGACATTGTGTGGAAACTGGAGAGGAAATTGCGGGTGCCCTGGTTGAAATTTACGAGTCATCCTTGAATACAGAAGAGGTGCCGGAAGACTGGAGCATGGCAAATGTTGTGCCTCTTTTCAATAAGGGCTGCAGGGAAAATGCTGGGAACTACAGGCCAGTGAGTTTAACATCTGTAGTTGGTAAGTTACTGTAGAGTATTCTGAGGGATAGGATATACAGGCATTTGGATGGGCAAGGAGTGTTTAGGGATTGTCAACGTGGTTTTGTACCTGGGAGGTCGTGTCTCACAAATTGATTATTTTGAAGACGTGACCAAAACGGTTGATGAGGGCAGAGCTGTAGATGCTGTGCACATGGATTTTAGTAAGTCATTCGACAAGGTTCTGCATGGTAGGCTGCTCTGGAAGGTTAAATCGCATAGGATCCAAGCAAGGAGAGATAGCTGAATGGATAGCAAATTGGTTCCATTGAAGGAAGCTGAGGGTAATGGTGGAAGGTTGCTTCTCAGACTGGAGGCCTGTGAGTAGTGGTGTGCCTCAGGATTCAGTGCTGGGCCCATTATTGTTTGTATTTACATCAATGATTTGGATGAAAACATACAGGGCAAGTTTAGGAAGTTTGCTGATGATACAAAAATTAGTGGTATTGCAGATAGTGAAGATGGTTGTGAATGATTGCAGCAGGATTTGGATCAATTGGCCAGGTGGGCAGAGGAATGATTAATGGAATTTAATACAGAGAAGTGTGAGGTGTTGCATTTTGGGACGTTGAACAAGGGCAGGACCTAAACAGTAAATGGTAGGCTTCTGGGTAGTGTTGTAGAGCAGAGGGATCTAGAAGTACAGGTGCACGGTTCCTTGAAGGTCGAGTCGCAGGTAGATAAGATGGTCAAAAAGGCTTTTGGCACTTTGACCTTCATCAGTCAGGGTATTGAGTATAGAAGTTGGGAGTTCATGTTGCAGTTGTATAACACGTTGGTGAGACCACATTTAGAATATTGTGTTCAGTTCTGGGCACCATGTTATAGGAAAGATATTGTCAAGCTTGAAAGGGTTCAGAAAATATTTACGAGGATGTTGCCAGGACTAGAGGGTGTGAGCTATAGGGAGAGGCTGAGTAGGCTGGATCTCTATTCCATGAAGTGCAGGAAGATGAGGGGAGGTCTTATAGAGGTGTATAAAATCATAGACAATAGACAATGAGAGGAATAGATCGGGTAGATGCACAGAGTCTCTTGCCATTCAACATGGCTGATCACC
This sequence comes from Leucoraja erinaceus, assembly GCF_028641065.1. Classification (NCBI taxonomy): domain Eukaryota; kingdom Metazoa; phylum Chordata; class Chondrichthyes; order Rajiformes; family Rajidae; genus Leucoraja; species Leucoraja erinaceus. Next base: position 56,246,039 of record NC_073379.1, read on the forward strand.
CAAAATTAGTACCCCATTCCTGCTTTTTTCCCATAACCCTTGATTCTGTTAGCCCTAAGAGCTAAATCTAACTCTCACTTGCATTAGTTAGTTATGCCCCTGTCCCACTTAGGAATCCTGAACGGAAACCTCTGGAGACTTTGCGCCCCACCCATGGTTTCCGTGCAGTTCCCGGAGGTTCCGGGAGGTTTTTGTCAGTCTCCCTACCTGCTTCCACTACCTGCAACATCTGGCAACCACCTGCAACCTCCGGGAACTGCACAGAAATCTTGGGCGGGAAGCAAAGTCTCCAGAGGTTTCCGTTCAGGTTTCCTAAGTGGAACAAGGGCATAAGGGAACATAGGGAATATCTGGGTACAGATGAGGCCAAGATTGCCACGGCAACAAATTGTTGAGTTACCTGTTTTTTCGATTATTGTGTGCAGTTTGGGAGATAAAATATAAATTAAACAAAGTAAAAGTTGTCAAACGCTGAGCTGTAGGAAATACCTGGCAGGTCAAAGAGAGAAAATTAGGAATTGAGAAGATACCCCAGATGAATGATCTTCACCAAAAATGGTCTGTTCTGAAACAACGAGTGAATGAAAAGCCTAAAATAATGTCAATATCACCATGATAAACCATTAACATCTGTTATAGGGGAAAGCATAGAGAGGGCTAATAACTAGTAAATAGGGATGTGGTTTATGCTAATGTGGTGATGGGGAACCGCAGACAAAGCCTAAAAGTAGCGAGATGGAATGCAGTAGTGACGACACTCAAGTTTCAGGAAACTCTTTGATTATGTTACAGGGTGTACCCATCCATGTAACAGAAAATTGGATCTGCTGTTCACAAAGTTAAACTTGTGGATAATAATTGTATTCCTTGTTCAAGACCTAGTTTGTTACCTAATTAAGTATTTGTGTAACCCGCATTCTGTAATCAAGATCTACTTTTACTGTTAATCAAGTTTCTGTGTAATCTTTTCAGCTGAGAATGTAAAAGCTGTGCCAAGGTCACGTTCAGGCGATCAGCTTTGACTGGTCTCTTGGTGCGCTCCAGTTTTAATAAATCGCCCATCACTTCGAACACCAACTCCAAGCGGCCTTACCACTTGCTCCTACAATACGTCAACAGGTCTCTTTGTGTCTCTGGATGGCAGTGAGTGAAGTGGTTATGGAGTCATTGAATCATAGAGTCATACAGCACAGAAGCAGGCCCGTCAACCCAGCTAGTCTGTACCGAACAAATGGCCCATCCAAGCTCGTCCCATTTGCCCATATCCTCTTCAGCTTTTAGATTGAACCAGTCCAAATGTGTTTTAAGTATTATTGTCCATGCTTTAACTACTTCCTCTGGCAGCTCATTCCATATACCCACTACCTATTGTGTGAAAATAATTGCACACAATAAACAATTATTTACATCTGCAAATCATTTTTCATACGGGCTTGTTATATAGATTTGTTTGTGATGAATTTGATCAGGTTCTGGCAGGGCTATCAGAGGATCTATCTATTGTGCTACTAACATGGCACTGGAATTAGGCCTCATATCTCACAGCAAACTCTGAGGAAAGTGTAAACTGACTTGTCAAACTGACAGATGTTCTAGTTTGTAGGAAAGAACTGCAGATGCTGGTTTAAACCGAAGATAGACACAAAATGCTGGAGTAATGCCCCTGTCCCACTTAGGAAACCTGAACGGAAACCTCTGGAGACTTTGCGCTCCACCAAAGGTTTGCGCTCCACCGTGTGGTTCCCGGATGTTTTTGTCAGTCTCCCTACCTGCATCCACTACCTGCAACCTCCGGCAACCACCTGCAACCTCCGGGAACCGCACGGAAGCCTTGGGTGGGAAACAAAGTCTTCAGAGGTTTCCGTTCAGGTTTCCTAAGTGGGACAGGGGCATAACTCAGTGGGACAGGCAGCATCTCAGGAGAGAAGGAATGGGTGACGCCATTCAACCTTCAAATTTGGCTTGGTTTAGTTTAGTTTAGAAAATTGCCACATGTGCCGAGGTACAGTGAAAAGATTTTGGTGCCAGCTAACTGGTCAACAGAAAGACAAAACAAGATTACAATTGAGCCACGCACAATGTACAGATACATGATGAAGGGGTTAATGTGAATAATGATTAGGGCAGCATAATAAAGCCAGGGAGGGGGGAGTAGGAGGAGGAGGAGGGGAGGAGGAGGAGAGGGGGGGAGGGGGGGGGGAGGAGGAGGTGGAGGAGGAGGAGGAGGAGGTGATGATGATGCTCTAGGCAGCCAGCGCCCCTACTGAAGCTAACCCTCATCCTGCTAATGGACAACAAATGACTGGACCCACACACAAAGGCAAAAACTGACCGCCAGCGACGGGATGTGGAAACAGGCCCTTCAGCCCAGCAAGTCCACGTCGGCCATTGATCACCCACACACTAGTTCCATGCTATCTCATCCAACACAGGAGAGGCAATTTACAGAAGCCAATTAACGTACAAACTTGCATGTCTTTGGAATGTGGGAGGAAACAAAAACGCCCGGTGAAAACCCACTGTCGAGTGGAGAACATGCAAACTCCACACAGACAGAACCTGTGGTCAGGATCAAACCCATATTTCTAGCACTGTGAGGCAGCAACTCAACTACTGCACCACTGTGCTGCCCCTTTCATTGTATCTAGGTCCATGTGACAATAAAATATCTATTACTGCTAACTATTGCCTTTAAAGTTACATGACTGAATGTATGTCAGGAGTGTGAGAAATAGTCTGTAATTGTAATTGGCTCCATTTTCCACCCTAAAAAAAAAAGGCTCAATTTCAATGTCTCATTACAAACCTAAATCTTAAATTATTTCCTCACTCACAAGAAGGGATTTACGCTCAATACAGAAGTCTCCCACTGCTCTACAGAACTGGCAATCAGTATTATTTCAGTACAACCTTCTGACTCCGATGAAGTAATCCAATCATATGAACTAAGTTAACAAATAGAACCGTCTAGTAATTACAGTATTGAGAAAAATATAGCCTTTGCCAAGACTGGGCTCTGCTTCAAGTAATTGATGTACAAGTACACATCCCCTTGCCAAGACTGGCCTCCACTGCAAGTAACTGATATTCTAAACCCTCAGGGTATGATTACTTGGGAATTACAATTATCTTCCAAAGTACGGTAGGTGGAACACAGGTATCTTTCTTGATGTTGTGAGCCTTAACCACTGGATTGAAAGAAGACACGATGGCCCAGGGAGATATTTTTACACCCAGAGGTAATGATTGACTATCAATGGTGCAGACTATTTGGAAGCTAGTGGCCATAAGCCAAGCTGCACTGATGTTAATCGCAGTCCACTAAATAGACCTGAAGGACGATTAATAAGAACTGTTAAGTGGGCTCGATGTAATCTAAAAGGTATTTGAATTCTTTGCCAACTTGCACTGCATTGCATAGCTCAGAACATTGTGTTCTGCACACCACTTGGGTTGATTGTTTCGAATAATTTAAAGTTACACAGGGTTGTCGTTACTGGATTCATATTTATACAAGGGTCAATTTATCAGTTTCTGACCATTTGCCTTGTATGTTTTTTAGACTTTATTTTAAATACACAGCGCGGAAACAGACCCTACAGCCCATCAAGTCCTCGCTGATCAGAGATCACCCCGTACACTAGCACTATCTTACACACTAGGGAGAATTTACAATTTTACTGAAGCCAATTAATCTACAGGCCTGTACGTCTTTGGACTGTGAGAGGAAACCCATGAGGTCAAAGGAAGAACGTACAAAATCCGTACTGACTGCACCAGTAGTTAAGATTGAACCCGGGTCTCTGTAAGGCAGCAACTCTACCGCTGCGCCACTGAGACGTCCATCTGTACCAGATCAGCAAGTGATTCTTGATAGAAAGCCTTGAAAAGGCATGTGTAAGTCTTAGCTTTATTAATAATTTAAATAAAGCTTTAATCCTTTTCCGTGGGATACTGCCTGACCTACTGAGTGTCCTCCTATATATCAGCGAGACCAAGTGCAGGTTTGGAGAACATTTTGCTGAACACCTCTGCTCAGTCTGCCTAAAACTACCTGATCTCCCGGTTGCTAAACATTTTAACTCCCTCTCCCATGCCCACACTGATCCTTCTGTCCTGGGCCTCCTCCATTGTCAGAGTGAGGCCCAGCGCAAATTGGAGGGACAACGCCAGAACCAGGGGCCATGGTCTTAGAATAAAGCTGAGGTCATTTAAGACTGAGGTGAGAAAAAACTTTTTCACCCAGAGAGTTGTGAATTTGTGGAATTCCCTGCCACAGAGGGCAGTGGAGGCCAAGTCACTGGATGGATTTAAGAGAGAGTTAGATAGAGCTCTAGGGGCTTGTGGAGTTGTAGATCAGTGCATGTTCCTTTAACCATAGTGACCTCCCCACTACTAACCACTCCCCATTGTCTCCAGTATAATTGTAGTGTCCCCACCTCTAGCTCGCTCTCTAGCTCCAGTGATGACCACGGACAGCTATTGCATAGTGTAAAACAGTTACTTTAATAAACAGTTGTAGTAAAAGACTTTTGTGTGGAATAAGTCGTTTTACATGGTGTCACAGCGGTAGACCTGCGTCTCCTGTTTATCGGTTTTGTTTTTATTCTTTGCTTTCTCCCAGTTGTCCCCTCCGTTCGTTTTGTTATGTCCCACACCTGTCGTCGACCTGACACGTTGGTTTTCGACACGGACATTGTCCATCGCTGGACCGTGTTCCAGCGCGATTTCGAACACTATATTGCTATTGCTCATCCTGATGCCACTCCTGCTGTACAGGCTCACCTGCTGCTCAACCTCGCGGGACCTGCAGCTATGGATCAATATGCTTCGTTCGATTTCGTCGCCGGAGAGGACCGTCACGACCCGGTATGTCTCATGGCTAAGTACACTGCCCTCTGTGATATACCTACCAATAACATTATCGAACGCTTTAACTTCTTCCAGAGGCGGCAGCTTCCAGGCGAGCATATCGACGCTTATATCGCCGCTTTGCGTCACTTGGCTCGGCGCTGCCGTCTTGAAACAATCACCACTGAAGAATTAATTAGGGACGTCCTGGTCCATGGTCTCCGGAACGCTAAGCTGCGTGAGGAGCTCCTTGTGAAGCCTGATCTGACACTACGGGATGCAATGTATGCCGCCCACATGGCCTCTGCCGTTGGCTCCGTGTCCCACCCGGCGTCCCAGGACATTAACTTTACCGGTGCAGCCGGTCGCCAGCAGTCCGCTGGACCTCAACGACGTAACCCCGCTGCCCTGCCCGCTAAGGTCACCACCACAACTACCACACGCCGCTGCCCTAACTGCCATTTCACATCTCATCCATTAAACGTTTGCCCAGCACAGGGTAAGACTTGTCTTTCCTGTGGCAAACTCAACCATTTTTCTGCCGCTTGTCGTTCCCGTGGGAAGCCAGTCCCTGCTCCGAGGAGGAATCTAAACAACCTCGCAGATCTAAACAACCTTGCAGTCCCTGATAGCGCTCTGGTTTCCCAGTACGAGCCGGAGGAGCTCCCAGAAACTGATACGGGCTCCTCCCATGGCGATCCAACGGTGTTTTCGCTTTTGGGTGCACCTGCTCTGATAACAGATCCCTCTGTGCATGTTACTGTGAACGGCCATTCGTTTTCAGCCAAGGTTGATATTGGTGCCTTCGCCAATGTTATGTCAATAAGCCTTTTCAAGCAGATCAGATCTGGTGAGAAAGTTCTTCCTGGTGACACCCGCCTCCATGCCTATGGGGGAGGTGTTCTGGTTCCCGTGGGAAAGGCAACTCTTATCTGCACAGTTCTTGAAACCTCTCGGCCCCTCACTTTACACCTGCTGGACTCTGACAACGTCACCCTGCTGGGCGCCCGTGCGTGTCAGGACCTTGGGTTAGTCTCCTTCCACCACGGAATTCACCTGGTGCAAGCGCCCATGGACCCCCTGGCCGAGTACCCTGACCGCTTTGATGACATTCTGGGCAAACTGCCCTGTGACTATCAGATTGTTGTCGACCCAAGCGTCGACCCGGTGATTCGGCCAGCACACCGCATCTCCTTTGCGATGAAGGGCCGCGTGGAATCTACTCTGCGCGATATGGTGACCATGGGCATCCTCAAGGAGGTGAGCGCTCCCACCAGGTGGGTCTCCACCATGGTCGTTGCCGCCAAGAAGGACAAGAGCGAGATCCGGATCTGCATTAACCCAAAGGACCTAAACCTTGCCATCAAGCGCCCCCACTACCCCATGAGGACGGTAGAGGACGTTGCTGCACAGGTCGGCCCTGCCACTGTCTTTTCTGTCCTAGATGCCAAGAGCTCCTTCTAGCAGATCCCTCTGGATGAACGCTCCTCATTCCTCACTACCTTCAGCACTCCCTTCGGCTGGTTCCGTTTCCTCCGCATGCCGTTTGGAATCAACTCTGCTAGTGAGGTTTTCCAGCGCACCATGGAACAGCTGTTTGCCGGGTTACCGTGCGCCATCATCGTGGATGACATCCTGGTGTACGGGAGGGACGTCGCTGAGCACGACCTGCACCTCCGCAAAGTCCTGGACAGGGCTCGTGAGATCAACCTCAAGCTCAACCCGAAGAAATGTCGATTCCGGGTCCCGGAAGTCACTTACGTTGGCCATGTCTTCACGGCAGGGGGTCTAAAGCCCGACCCCCAGAAAACGTCGGCGGTCACAGATATGCCCGCTCCTACCGACGTCCCTGGCCTGCAGCGCTTCCTGGGCATGGTCAATTACCTGGGTAAGTTCATACCCGACCTCAGTGAACTGAGTGCTCCCCTGAGGGAACTAATCAAAAAGGACTCCGCATGGGTCTGGCTCCCACATCACCAGTCGGCTTTCGTGGCTCTGAAGTCGAAGCTCGCCGACACGCCGACTCTGAAATTCTTCGATCTGCACAGACCCATTGTCCTCACTTGCGATGCCTCCAAGTTCGGTCTCGGTGCCCCTTGTCTACAGCTCTATGTCGGCCTGCAGCTACCTGTCTCCTACGCTTCTCGCACCATGACCCCTGCCGAGCAACGCTATGCCCAGATTGAAAAATAACTGCTTGCCGTGGTGTTCGCTTGTTCCAAGTTCAAGGACTACATCCTGGGCAACTCTTTCACCATCGAGACTGACCACCAGCCGTTGGTGACGATCCTGAATAAACCCATCCATGTTGCTTCTTCCCGGTTGCAGCGTATGATGCTGCAACTCCAGCGTTTCACGTTCCAGATCGTCTACCGTAAGGGCAAGGACATGTTTGTAGCCGACACCTTGTCTCGTGCTCCACTGCCTTCCGTTGCCCGCCACCCTTACGAATCGTCTGACCTCATGGTACTGAACGTTAACATTGTTCCTTCACAGCAGATGCAGTCCCTGGTGCAACACACTGCTGATGATCCTGCCCTGCAACTACTTGCGTACGTTATCCGCCGAGGTTGGCCTGACCGACGCTCTGCACTGCCTGCAGGTGCGGTGCCTTACTTCCTGATTCGGGATGAATTGGTGCTGCACGCCGGCGTGGTGGTGATGGGTCACAAGGTCGTGGTGCCGGCCGCCCTGCGGGATCACTATTTCCAATCTGCTCACAGCGGCCACCCTGGGGTGGAAGCTACTTTGTCCCAGGCCCAGAGCCAATTCTACTGGCCAGGTATGGCTCAAGACATCCGAGACAGAGTCTCCGCTTGTGCTGCCTGCAACACCCTGCATCCCCATCAGCAGCGTCAGCCTCTTTTAGCAGCCGCCGGCTCCCGAGCTCCCATGGATGTCCGTTGCCACTGACCTGTTCGAGTGGCGCGGAAAGCGCTTCCTGGTCCTGGTGGACTCATATTACAGCTGGTTTGAGGTGGATCTGCTGACCTCCATCACCTCTGCCGCTGTCATCGGGAAGCTTCGCCGCCACTTTTCCACCTTCGGCTCCCCGGTGACCCTCCGGTCGGACAACGGCAGCCAATTTTCCAGCGCTGAGTTCCGTGCCTTCGCTACCCGTTGGAACTTTCACCACATCACCAGCAGCCCCGAGTATCCTCAAAGCAACGGACTTTCTGAACGGGCCGTCCGCAGTGCCAAGGAGCTGCTGGAACACTGCCGCCTTTTCCGTTCCGACTTCCACCTTGCCCTGCTCAACCTTCGCAACATTTCCCGTGACCCCGCGCTCGGTTCCCCTGCCCAGCGCCTCATGTCCCGCACCACCAGACCTCCCCTGCCGGTCTCGCAACAGTCCCTCAAACCCTCGGTCCAGAACTCTGCCACTGTCACGGAGCGCATTGTCGAAAAGAAGGAGATCCAGAAGTGCTCCTTTGATAAGTCCGCCCGGCCGCTTCCACGGCTGTTCCCGGGGCAGGTGGTTCACATGCAGTCCCCCTCTGGCCACTACCGCCTGGCGGTCCTACCTCATCGATTACGAGGGGGCTATCTACCGCCGTTCCCGCCAACACCTACTGCTCGTGAAAGAGCCTACTCCCGCCCCCCGCCGATCTGTTCCATCCCCCCATCCCCGCCAGCCCTCCCGTTGCTCCAACTGCCCCGGCCACTCCTCGCATGCCGCGCACCCTCCCCTCCCAACTCTCTGTCCCCCGCTCCCCACAGCCTCGTTTCCCTGCCTCGCCTGCCAAACCCGTCTCCCCGGCCGGTTCTCCGCCTCCTCCCCTCCTTCCACCGCCCAGCTTTCCTGCCGATGCCCCAGCTGCTGTCCCCTCTGCACCGCTGGGGAGGAGGAGTGCGGTTTGCGCACCCGCTCTGGCTGGCTGGTCAAGCCGCCTGTCCGCTACGGGGAATTCGCATAGTGTTGTACTGTTGCCGGTGCGGTTTGTGTTTGTAGCGTATGAGCCGTGGTCACTCTGTATATTACCTGCCATGCTTTTATTTCTAAGAGGAAGGATGTAGATCAGTGCATGTTCCTTTAACCATAGTGACCTCCCCACTACTAACCACTCCTCATTGTCTCCAGTATAATTGTAGTGTCCCCACCTCTAGCTCGCTCTCTAGCTCCAGTGATGACCACGGACAGCTACTGCATAGTGTAAAACAGTTACTTTAATAAACAGTTGTAGTAAAATACTTTTGTGTGGAATAAGTCATTTTACAGGAGTCAAGGGATATGGGGAGAAGGCAGGCACGGGTTATTGATAGGGGACGATCAGCCATGATCACAATGAATGGCGGTGCTGGCTCGAAGGGCCGAATGGCCTCCTCCTGCACCTATTTTCTGTTTCTATGTTTGTATGTTTCTATGTTTCTATGTAACACCTCATATTTCGCTTGTGCAGCTTACACCCCAGCAGTATGAACATTGACTTCTCTAACTTCAAGTGACCCTTGCCTTGCCCTCTCTCTCCATCCCTCCCCTTCCCAGTACTCTGTTTGCTTTCCTGTCACCTTCTCCTAGCTAACAATTATGTATTCCACATTTTCTTTGAACCACATCTCTTTTGATGTTGTGTTTTCACACACTGTATCCTTCCTTATCTCTGTATCCCCCCCCCCCTCCCCTTTCTCTCAATCTGAATAAACTTCACCCATTCCTTCTCACCAGAGATGCTGCCTGTCCCATTGAGTTACTCCAGCATTTTTTTTAAATCTGAGTAATGACTGTGTTGGAACAGACTGATAGCCAAAGTTATCAGTTTCAACAACTAAGTTACAGAGATAGGTTGAATAAGTTAGGTCTTTATTCTCTGGAGCGCAGAAGGTTAAGGGGGGACCTGATAGAGGTCTTTAAAATGATGAGAGGGATAGACAGAGTTGATGTGGACAAGCTTTTCCCTTTGAGAATAGGGAAGATTCAAACAAGAGGACATGACTTCAGAATTAAGGGACAGAAGTTTAGGAGTAATATGAGGGGGATCTTCTTTACGCAGAGAGTGGTAGCGGTGTGGAATGAGCTCCCAGTGGAAGTGGTGGAGGCAGGTTCATTGGTATCATTTAAAAATAAATTGGATAAGCATATGGATGAGAAGGGAATGGAGGGTTATGGTATGAGTGCAGGCAGGTGGGACTAAGGGGAAAAAAATTTGTTCGGCATGGACTTGTAGGGCCGAGATGGCCTGTTTCCGTGCTGTAATTGTTATATGGTTGTTATATGGTTGTTATATTTACTTTAGATACTGACTTTAAATTGTTAGCATCATATAATTTGGGGAAATTAATCCATTTTCACTGACCAGAGGAACACAAACACGTACTCCGCCCATGAAGGCAAAGCCATTAGCTGACGTTTCTCTCCTAGTAAATGAACCTATTAAATATGATTGAAAATAAGTTTAGCCAACAACTGCTTTTTCCTCATGAAAATTGTTAATATAATCATCTCAATGGGAATTACTGAAAACTCTATAAAACCAGTAAAAATTCCATTGTTTACATTGACATAGAAAATAGCCTGAAGCCAACTTGAACAATCCTGCCACAATTAGAGAGCAGTTCTGAACTACTATCTACCTCACTGGACACCCTCCGACTATCTTTGATCGAACGTTACTGGACTTTATCTTGCACTAAATGTTATTCCCATTATTCCCTTATAATGTATCTGTACACTGTGGATGGCTCGATTTTAATCATGTATTGTCTTTCCGATGGCTGGTTAGGACACAACAAAAGCTTTTCACTGTACCTCACCACACACGTGACAACAAACACACACACACACACACACACACACACACACACACACACACAGACACACACACAGACACACACACACACACACACACACACACACACACACACACACACACACACACAGACACACATCACAAAGGCGGGGGCCAGGAAAAGCAGGGGAGCGCTGATTGAAATTCACACCCACGATGAACAGGAAGGTAAAAGACGGTTGCACAGTGTACGGTAAGTCCTTTAGAGAGTGCGGGGGTGGGAGAGAAGGGGAGAGAAGGGGAGAGAAGGGGAGAGAAGGGGGGGGGGGTGATAGAAGGAGTGGAGACACTTTTAAGAAGCCAGACAGCTTTTAAAAAAGTTTAGCGGACATTTAACATTACCGGTCGGTTTTCCTTGGTTCTGAAAACTCCAATGAGTCAATTAAAAGGAGATTGCCTACGGCTACCTCGACTGCCTAGCAACTCCACTCCACTGCACTACGAGTTCAAAAGAACCATGCCGACCAATTTTTACTTGCGGAAAAATTTTCAGCATGCTGAAAGTTTTTCCTCGACCAAACTGAGGCTGCGAGTATGCGGGAATTTCCCTCGAGCATGAAGGAGAGTTACAGTGACCTCCTAGGACCTCCTAGGTCATGTGTCGACCATGCTGTGAGTTTGAGTCGAGTGCAAACTCTTCTAAACTCGCAGATTAGGTCACCGCAGTGGGACAGCCCCTTAAATTTTTCCACTAAATATGTAGGAAGGAACTACAGATGCTGGTTTAAACTGTCCAGTCTACTGGCACTACGTAACCAGAGCAAGAAAAGCTCTACTTTATACCACCAGGGGGCGCCGGGGCGATGGCTGCCCTGCCAGCAGTCTGTTCGTTTTTTCATTCTTTTTGTTATTTTTTAGTGTGTTAAAGTTTGTTTAAATGTTCGTCGGTTTGTTTTATGAGGGGGAGGGGGAGGGGATCGCGGGAAACTATTTTTTAAAGTTCTTACCTTGCTGGAGATGTGATTAATTTTCGGATCACATTCACCGGGAGCTCTGCAGCCTTCCATCGATGGAGCTGGAAGCCTCCTCGGACTGACTTTGAGCCCTATCGCAGGGCATGGACTTAACATCAGAGCTGATCCCTTGCCTGGGATCGTTCCCACTGCGGACTTACCATCAAAAGCTCGCAGTCTTCGGGAGAGGCTAGTCGGGAAGCGTCAACGTCGCGGAAGGTTCGACCAGACCCGACGCTAGGTTCGATCGCCCAGCACGGGGGAGCTGACATCCCCCAATGCCTTGACGCAGAGGGCCTGGACGCCGCCGGCTACGGGAGTCAAGATCGTCCTGTCAACGGGAGCTCGAGGCCCATGACTGAGGAAGAACTAGGGGAAGGGACTTGTACTTTATTTCACCTTCCATCACAGTGAGGAGTGTGTAGGAGTCACTGTGGTGGATGTTCATGTTAAAATGCGTTTTTGAGTGACTTCTGGCTTTTAATTGTTTGACTGACCTGGCAAATTAAATTCCTCGTATGTTGCAAAACATACTTGGGGAATAAAGTGTGATTCTGATTCTGATTCTGATTCTGATACTGATTCTGATTCTGATTCTCACTTCTATTGCTCTGGTTAAGTGGAGCCGGTGGACTGGACCCAATGTGATGGGAGTCCTTGCTTGGCCAGCTCGCAGAGGTCTGGATAATCCTGGCAGCCTGCACTGATGACTGTATTAAGGCCTGTTGGCCTGTAGACGTGTAGAGATTTTCCTTGTGGAGTTCGTAGGAGAAGCATGCTCTCGATTCCCAAAGAAACTGCCCTCATCAACAGCCACACATTTCACCCTTCCTCTCCCACCACCACAATCACCATGTTCCTTTCCCTTGCTCCATACACTCATCTCGTATCTCACAGTCCCACATTTTCCTTTTACCATCCCTCTTTCCTTCCCACTGTCCGTTTCCACACATTTCCCTCCCACCGGCTTTATATTTAACTCTTCCTTTTCTTATCTGACCTCCTTGCATTTCCTTTCCACCTCTAGCCTTTGTCACTTACTCCACCCATCTGCCAATTGCCCCGAATGCTTAACTGTATCCACCTATCTCTTGCCAGGCTTTACCCCACCCCCAGTTCTCTTTTCCAGCCTTCCCTCACCTACTCCGATCAGTCTGAAGAAGGATCTCGACCGAAAATGTCACAGATGCTGCCTGCCACTGAGTTCCTTTTGTTTTAGATTTAGGTTTATTATTGTTATGTGTACCAAGTTACAGACTTACGTGAGGTGTGTCCCATGGATCCATATGCAGTCAGATGTTGTGTGCATCAGAAATGGAAGTGCTCCTGCACACGCATAAATTTCCTATTCGGTGCGGAGCCCACATGGGAGCTCAGTGGAGTCTGTGGAGCTTCCAGCCGCGGGCGGTGCTGAGCTTTAAACACCGTGGTGCCTGGGATCTCACGCCGAGGTCGCCAGTGTTGGAGCTCCGATCAGCGCAGCCCGTGGACTTTGGGAACCGCTGTCTCCGGGGAGGAAGCGGCTGCTCCAGACACTCCGAGCCGCTGAGAGTGTTCTCCCGATGCCAGAGCTTCATCGTCCGGTGAGAGGGCCTGAAGCATCGGCTGCTGTAGCGGCGACTGCGGAGGCCTCAATAGGCCAGACTATGGGTGAACAGGGGATAGGACTGGACTTTTGATGCCTTCCCCCACAGTGGGAACCATTGTGGCGGGATGTTTTTATGTTTATTGTTAAATTCTTTAATGTTGTGTCTTATCTTTATTTGTGTGCTGCAATGGCAAGTCAAATTTCACTGCACCAATTGGTGTATGCGATAATAAATGTCCTTTGTATCCTTTGTAACTCTCAGGATTATGGCACATCAGTTCCAAGTCGAATGTTTAAAGTGGGGTAGAGATGAATTAATGCCCTAGCTTATGGAAGAAACATTCAGAAGCATGCTATCACAGGGGAAGAAGATGTTCCTGAGCCTGATGGTACATGCTTTCAAGCTTCTGTACATCTGTTGGATGGGAATAGAGAGGAGAAGGAATTCTTCTCTCCAGAGGCCCTTGATTATGTTCGCTGCGCTTCGGAGGCAGTCGTAGTGTAGATGGAGTCAATAGTGGGAAGTCTGGTCTTTGTGATGGACTGGGCTACATCCACAACTTTGTCATTTCTTGCAGTCTTGGGCAGAGTCTTTCATAAACCAACCTGTGATATAACCATACTGTACACTTGCTACGATGCATCTTCAGAAGTTTGTTAAAGTCATTGGAGACATGCCGAATATCCTCAGATTCCTCGGAGAGCAGAGACGTTGGTGTGCCTTCTTGGCAGTTGCATCAATGTGCTTGGTTCATGACAGATCGTTGATAATATTAACGCCAAGGAGCTTAAGGCTCTCAATATTATCGGCAAGTAACTTGAAGCTCTAAGTATTAATCTCAGATGCTAGAATCCATTTTTTTGCCCAGCATTCGAGCATCTGCAGTCTCTTTTGTCTTTGTTTTGTGTGCAATCTGGGAAAAATCACCCATACATGATTACAATCAAATCGTACATGAGTACCACATGCAATGAGAAAACAGAAAGGAAACAGAGTGCAGAATATAACATTACTGCTGCTCAAGAAATGCAGGGAAAAATAAGCTAAGGCTGCCACGAGGTTGATTGGGAGATCAAGAACACATCCTTAGGTTATGGGAGAATGGTTCCAAAGTCTGATAAGAGTGGGGAAGAAGCTGCACTTGAATCTTGTGGTGCACTCTTTCAAGCTTCATTTAAACTTTAGGCTTTGGAAATGTAGTGAGGTAATAGGCCTTTCGGCTCACCTAGTCTGCGCCGTCTAGTGATCACCGTGTACATTAACACTATTATACACACTAGGGACAATTTACAATTTTACTGAAGCCAATTGACCTACAAACCTGTACGTCTTTGGAGTGTGGGATGAAGCTGGAACACCCAGAGAAAACCCAGGCATTGAGAATGTTGAAACTCTGTACAGATAACACCCGTGGTCAGGATTGAACCCAGGTCTCTGGCACTGTAAGGCAGCAACTCTACCATAGTTACTCCAGTTACTCCAGATTTACTCCAGTACTTTGTCGTCCTTCTCTCCGCTGTGCCACTGTGCTGTCCGAGGTTTTCATGCAAGGCTACTAATCTCTTACAGAAAAGGTGAATTAATGAATCCAACGTTATATCAGGGCAGTTATAAAGGACACAGCCGGGCACAACCCAGACGTATTGTAGGCTGACGGATTTTGTGTTTCTACACCTTTAATTAAGTCTACATTTAGGATCGTTCCATGCGATTTTGAGCAATGGAGTAAGTCTTTAAATCCTGTTCTTCCATTCAAAGGAATCATGGGTGAATTATGACCTAACTTCGTACATCCAAGTTTGTGTCAGTGGAAAGAACGCAGGGCTGACATCTTGAACTTTGCTTTATTGTGTTATATATGACTTGATCCTGTTCCCAACTCACTATTCTTCTTACTAATGCTTCTTTATTCTTTCCACGTGTTATCCTTCTCCTTACAAGATTTATATGTATAGAATGAGAATATATGAATCGGGAGCAGCAGTTGGCCATTGAGTCCTTTGATCCCGTCTCACCATTTATTAAGTTTAGGGCTGATCTACTGTCTCACTGTGACTTTCCAGCAATATTCCCATCTCTCCATCCGAACCATGCTCTATTCTCATTGTTACCATCAGGCAGGACTTTAGACTCTACACTTTAGAGATACAGCGTGGAAACTTTGGCCCACGAGTCCTTGCCGACCAGGGATCACCACATACACTAGTACTATCCTACACACTAAGGACCATTTACAATTTTACTGAAGCCAATTAACCTACAAACGTGTACATCTTTGGAGCGTGGATGGAAACCGGAGCGCCTGGAGAAAACCCACATGATCACAGGGAGAACATACAAAGTTGGTACAGACAGCATCCGTAGTCAGGACCGAACTTGGGTCTCTGGCACTGTAAGGCAGCAACTCTACTGCTGCGCCACCGTGCCACATTTAAAGAAGGCTGAGGCCCCATACCACCAGGTACAGGAATAGCTATGTTCAAGTTAGAGTCACAGAATCATAGTGTGACACTGTGTGGAGACAGGCCCTTCGGCCCAACTTACCCACGCCAGCCAACATGTCCCAGCTACACTAGTCAAACCTGCCCTTGTTTGGTCCATATCTCTCCATATTTGTCCAACCCATGTACCTGTTTCGTCAATGTCAGGATAGTCCCAGCCTCAACTACCTCCTCTGACAGCTTGTTCCATGCACCCACCGCCTTTTGTGTGGAAACATTACCCCTCAGATTCCTATTAAATCTTTCTAGACAAGGGAACACAATGGTGCATCTCTTGCACTACCATGGACTTGGGTATTTTTCTACTTGCATTTCATTTTTTGAACAGTCTCTTTCCTTTAGAAATGTTATATGTAATTCATGCATACTTTGTTGTTGTGTGTTGTCTATATGCATGCATGTGTTACTGCTGCAAGCAAGATTTTCATTGTGCCTGTACCCATATTTCACTGTATTTGTGCAAATGACAATAAACGTTTAGATTCTCTTACTACTCATAAATCTAACAATGTCTATTTTGAAAGAATTCAATGAATGAGCCTTGACAACTCTCCAGGGTAAAGAATTCCAATGATTCACCAAACTTTTGGTGAAGATTTTTCCTTTCGCTTCAGCCATAAATGTCTACCCTTTTATTCTTAAATCGATCCCTGCTGGCCTGAGATTCTCACTAGGGAAACATTTTCCCTGCTTCAAACCTGTAAAGTCATACAATAATTTTATAGAATTATAGAGTTGTATAGCACATAAAAACTGGCTTTTCAGTCCAACTCGTCCATCCCGGCCAAGGAGCCTTTCTGAGCTAGTCCCATTTGGCCCATATTCCCCTAATATTCCTGTCCTATCCATGTATCTGTCCACTTCTTTTAAACGTTATTATACTGAGCTTAACACTAAAGTTACAATTTTGCAGATGATACTACCATCGGGGACTGGATCATGAACAAGGACTGGATGGAGAACACGAAGGAGATAAAGAGCTTAGTAATATGCTGTCAAAAAGCTACCCCACATTCAATATGAGCAAGACAGGAGCTAGTTATTGATTACAGGATATGAGGTGGTGTACATGCCCCAATTAACATCAATGGTGCTGAAGTGCAGATGGTTGAGAGATGCAAATACGTTGGCAAAAAACCCACCAACAATTCTTCCGGACCAAACACGATGAAGAAAGCACACCAAGACTGACCTCTACTTTCTCAGATGATTAAAGGTGCACAGTTTCATAGGATGCTTTCTATGGTTCATCTGTAAAAGTTAGTAAGCGTTGTAGATACATGTACCATAGAAAGCATCCATGATGCTGCTTCACTACCTGGTTTGGTAAATGATCTGATCCAGAAATTGCAGAGTTGTGATTGTAGCCTAGTCTATCAGAGAAACATGCCTCCCCACTGACTCCATCTACACTTTACGCTGTCTCAGCAAAGCAGCCAAAATAAACAAAGACTATTTTGAGCCCAATCATACCTCTTAGTTTAGTTTAGCTTAGGTTAGCGATACAGCGCAGAAACAGGCCCTTCAGCCCATTGGATCCGCACAGACCAGCAAACCCCGCATATTAACACTATCCTACACCCACTCGGGACAATTTTTACATTTACCAAGCCGATTAACCTACAAACCTGTACGTCTTTGGAGTGTGGGAGGAAACCGAAGATATCAGAGAAAACCCATGCAGGTCATGGGGAGAACGTACAAACTCCGCGCAGACAGCACCCGTAATCAGGATTGAACCCGGGTCTCCGGTGCTGCATTCACTCTGAGGCAGCAACTGAGAAGATATGAAGACTTGAAAGCAAGCAAGTACCACCAGATGCTGGAACAGCTTCTTCCCCACTATTTCAGACTACTGAACAGACCTGTCACAAGCTAAGGTGTAGTCCCGATAACACAACCTACCTCATTACAGCCTTTGCCCTTTTTTTATCAGCACTGTCTTTGTAGTTGCAATGCTATAATGCTGTAACACTATATTACACGCTCTTGTATTTTTCTCTTTGCAGAACCTGTTGTACCAGTGTATATCTTAATAGTATTCATTTATAAAATGATTTGACTAAATTGTGAAAACAAATGTAGGTCCCTTACAATTAAAGACAAGTGAATTTATAACAGGAAACAAAGAAAGGGCAGAACAGTTAAATGAGTACTTTGGTTCTGTCTTCAATAAGGAAGACACAAACAATCTCCCAGACATACCAGGGGACCAATAATCTATTGTGATGGAGGAACTGAAGGGAATCCACATTAGTCAGGAAATGGTGATAGGTAAACTGTTGGGCCTGAAGGCAGATAAATCCCCAGAGCCTGATGGTCTGCATCCCAGAGTACTCAAGGAGGTGGCCTGAGAAATCGTGAATGCATTGGTAATCATTTTTCAATGTTCTCTCAACTATGGTTCAGTTCCTCTGGACTGGAGGGTAGCCAATGTAACTCCACATTTTAAGAAAGGAGGGAGAGAGAAAACGGGGAATAATAGACCAGTTAGCCTTACATCGGTAGTGTGGAAGATGCTTGAGTCGCTTATTAAAGATGTTATAGCAGCTCATTTGGAAAGCAGTGACAGGATCGGTCAAAGTCAGAATGGATTTATGAAGGGGAAATCATGCTTGACTAATCTTCTGGAATTTATTGAGGATGTAACAAGTAGAATGGATAAGGAAGAGCCATTGGATGTGGTGTATCTGGACTTTCAAAAAGCTTTTGACAAGGTCCCACATAAGAGATTAGTGTGCAGAATTAGAGCACATTGTATTGGGGGTAGGGTATTGACATAGATAGATAACAGGTTGGCAGACAGGACGATCAGAGTAGGAATTAACGGGTCCTTTTCAGAATGGCAGGCAGTGACTAGTGGGGTACTGCAATTTCTCTATGTTGCTGTGACTGTACAGCATGCAAAGTTTGTTCACTGTTGTCACGGTACACGTGACAAAAAAAACAATACCAAGTATCCTTCAAGATAAAGCTGCTTGAAAAGAGTATGTTCTCTAACTTCACATAGAAACATAGAAACATAGAAAATAGGTGCAGGAGTAGGCCATTCGGCCCTTTGAGCCAGTACCGCCATTCAATATGATCATGGATGATCATCCAAAATCAGTACCCTGTTCCGGCTTTTTCCACATATCCCTTGAACATGCCATTAAAAAGACGTGAGCAATCTAAAATTTGTTTATTTCCTAACAACTGACTTCTGACAGGTTTTTTTTTTAAAGAAACATCTACAGCCCCGAGGGATCATCAAGTCCACACTGACCATCGACACCCATTCACACTAGCTCTATGTAGCCCACATTTGCATCCACACCCTATACATTTAATACATTTTTTCCAGGTATATATCCTTTAAGTTAACACTGGTGGAGAAGTAAAATAATATTATTAGACACATATTCTAAAAACAAATATAGTTTGATAGTTATGTATTAGTAATCAAGTACTGGTGATTATGCACCCTTTAAACTAACGCTGTTTGGAATTATATATCCTCTAAACTAATATGTTTCGGTCAGCGTGCATCTGAGCTTGCAGATCTGTCACATGAGAAGAGATTGAGTTTACAGCTTAGAAGATTGAGATGTGACCTAACTGGAACATATAAAGTTCTTAGAGGGCTGGACTGGTTTGAATACGGAGATGGTACTTCCTCTGACCTAGAAGACGAGAACCAAGGGACACATTTGTAAAATAAGTTGACGACCATTTTCGACAAAAATAAGGAAAGAATGTGTCATTCACCTGCTGAAGTTTATGAATTCGCTGGTCAGCCATGGAGACTCTCAGACAGATTTTAGTCATTGCGGAGAAATGGTTTTCCAGGTGGGAGATTGCAACCTTCACGTGGTCCACCCTGTTTCGGCTAATGCAATCAACCCGACGTGCACAAGCAAAAAGATGTAGTGTTCAAGAAGGAACTGCTGGAAAATCGAAGGTACACAAAAATGCTGGAGAAACTCAGCGGGTGCAGCAGCATCTATGGAGCGAAGGAAATAGGTAATGTTTTGGGCCAAAACCCTTCTTCAGACTGATGTAGTGTTTTGTTAGGCTGTGCTTGCCATACGCAAGAAGAAGGTAGCTAATCAACATGACCATTGTTCTTGTTGATGGAGCAGGCCCAGGTATCAAATGGTCTCTTCCAACTGCAAGTTCTTAGTAATATCGTTTCACTTCAAAGGTTTGTATCAAGTCTGAAGAAAGGTCTCGACCCAAAACGTCACCAATTCCTTCATTCCAGAGATGCTGTCTGTCCTGCTGAGTCACTCCAGCATTTTGTGTCCAACTTCTCTTAAAGTTGGCCTTTTAGAGTCAAAAAGTCACAGAGTGATACAGTGTGGAAACAGGCCCTTTGGTCTAACTTACCAACACCGGCCAACATACCCCAGCTACACTAGTCCCACCTGCCTGCGTTTGGTCCATATCCATCCAAACCTGTGCTATCCATGTACCTGTCTAACTATTTCTTAAATGCTGGGATAGTCCCTGCCTCAACTACCTCCTCTTATTCCATACACCCACCATCCTTTGTGTGAAAAAGTTACCCCTCAGATTCCTATTAAGTCTTTCCCCGCACCTTAAACCTGTGTCCTCTGGTCCTCGATTTACCTACTCTGGGCAAGAGATTACCCGATCTATTCCTCAGATCACCCTTCATCCTCCTGCGCTCCAAAGCATGGAGTCCCAGCCTACTCAACTTCTCCCTATAGCTCAGATCTTCTAGTCCTGGCAACATCCTCGTAAAATCTTTTCTAAACCCTTTCCAGCTTGACAACATCTTCCATTTGGCATGGTGCCCTAAAGTGAGCATAATACTCTAAATGCCAATGTCTTATTCAACTGCAACATGACCTCCCATCTTCTGTACTCAATACTCTGACTGACGAAGGCCAATGCGCCTAAAACTTTTTTGACCACCCCATCCACCAGCGACTCCACCTTCAAGGTACCATACACCTGCATTCCTAGATCCCTCTGCTCTACAACACTTCCCAGAGCCCTACTATTCACAAGTATAACCAGCCCTGCCCATGTTATACTTCCCAAACTGCAATACCTCACATTACTCTGTATTTTTTTAAGAATTAGGGGCAAGCCATTTAGGTCTGAGATGCAAAAAGACTTTTTCACTCAGAGAGTTGTGAATCTGTGGAATTCTCTGCTCAGAAGCCAGTGGAGGCCAATTCACTGGATGTATTTAAGAGAAAGTTAGATATAGCTCACAGAGGGCTAATAGAATCAAGGGATATGTGGAAAAATTAGGAACGGGGAACTGATTTTGGATGATTGCCCATGATCATATTGAATGGTGTTGCTGGCTCTAATGGCCTAGTCCTGCACCTATTTTCAATTTCTATGTTGTCATCCTTTGATGTTGGTTGTTTGTGGCAGTCACTCGTGAGTAAGGCAAGGCAGCGCCTTTACCACCTCAGGCAATTGAGGAAATTCAGAGTGTCTCCGAGGATCCTCCAGTGCTTCTACGCAGCGGCGGTGGAAAGCATCTTGTCCGGGAACATTACCAGCTGGTTTGGGAATTGCTCTGCCAAGGACAAGAAGGCTCTGCAGAGAGTAGTGCGTTCGGCCAAACGCACTATGGGAACTTCACTCGCCCCCCTGCAGGAACTATACAACAGGAGGTGCAACTCCAGAGCAAATAAAATCATGGGAGACCCCTTCCAACCCTGCAACGGACTGTTCCAGCTGCTACGGTCAGGCAAACGCCTCCGTTGCCATACGGTGAGAATGGAGAGGTTGAGAAGGAGTTTCTTCCCAGAGGCAATTCAGACTGTAAACGCCTATCTCACCAGGGACTAACTGTACAGAACGTTTTTCCTTCCATTATTTATTATGTAAAAGAATATGTGTGTTATGATTGTGTTTATAATTTGTTTGGTTGTTTTGTTGTTTGTCTTTTGCACAAAAGTCCGCGAGCATTGCCTCTTTCATTTGACTGCACATCTCGTATGTGTATGTGACAAATAAACTTGACTTGACTTGACTTGACTTGACTTGATACAAATCATGTCAAATGCATTCATTTTATGACAGCTGATATCCTTGGATGATATTAATGTCACCAATATTGCATCTCTGTTATTAATATTTTATTGTGCAATTTCAAACAATAGATAATATCTCATTTGGAAATAATAATGGTTTTCAATTGAATAAGTGCCTCATGCAGAACCTTTTGCAATAATTGGAATTTTATGGTAATTAATTTGATTATTCCACCGGGTAGCTCCAGCTGAGTTTTATAGGCTGTGCAGATAGACAACTGAGCCACAATGTGGGAATCGTGCTGCTCTACCCTAAATTCAGGAGCTGACACCACCATCTTTTCGGCCCTTTGCAGTTTGGTATCAATTTACCTTGCTCACTCAATTCAACCAGAGTAGGGGAATCAAGGACCAGAGGACATAGGTTTCAGGAGAAACAGAAAAGATTTCATAGGAATCTGAGGGGTAACTTTTTCACACAAAGGTTGGTGGGTGTTTGGAAAGAGATGCCGGAGGAGGGAGATCAGGCAGGGACTATCACAATATATAAGAAACAATTATACAGGTACATCGATTAGATAGGTTCAGAGGGATATGGGACAAGTGTGGGCAGGTGGGACTAGTGTAGGTGGAACATGTTGGTTGGTGTGGGCAGGTTGGGCTGAAGGGCCTGTTTCCATGCTATATAAATACAACAGATATTTTATTTTAATTTAGTGTTGTTTAGTTTGGTTTAGTTTAGTTTAATTTAATATAATTTTGCTTACATTAGTTTAGTTTAATTTAGTTTATTGTCATATATACCAAGGTACAGTGAAAACATGATTTTACATTCTATCCATCAAAGTTCCAATCAATCCATCCATATTGTTCTGATAAAATATAAAGGGTATAACATTTAGTGCAAGATAGAGTCCGATTAAAGATAGCTCAAAGGTCTCCAATGAGGTCAGGACTTCAATCTGGCTGATGAGAGGATGGTTCAGTTACCTGATAACATCTGGGAAGGAACTATCCCTGATTCCGGAGGTGGGCGTTTTCAATCTTCTGATGGGAGAGGGGAGAAGAGAGAAATATCTCGGACTACATTGAGAGAGTCCCTGCACCTCTAGTGATGCTGCTCTTTGATTTAGCTGCTGTCAGGAGTTTCACAACCTGCCTGAGAGTTGCTTTCTTTTCTTTGTTGTACCATCATTAATTGTTTATCTCTGCAGGTAAATATGCAAAATAGGGTCATGCTGGCTTACTGACTTTCACTCAAGGTGGCACAGTGGCCCAGCGGTAGAGTTGCTGCTTCAGAGGCCAGAGAGCCGGGTTCGATCCTGACCACGGGTACTGTCTGCACGGAGTTTGTACGTTCTCCCCGTGACCTGCGTGAGATTTTTCCGGGATCTCCGGTTTCCTGCCGCACTCCAAGGAAGAACAGGTTTGTAGGCTTGGTATAATTGTAAATTATTCCGAGTGTGTGTGGGATAGTGTAATGCCCCTGTCCCACTTAGGAAACCTGAATGGAAACCTCTGGAGACTTTGCGCCCCACCCAAGGTTTCCTTGCGGTTCCCGGAGGTTTTTGTCAGTCTCCCTACCTGCTTCCACTACCTGCAACCTCCGGCAACCACCTGCAACCTCCGGGAACCGCATGGGAACCTTGGGTGGGGCGCAAAGTCTCCAGAGGTTTCCGTTCAGGTTTCCTAAGTGGGACAGAGGCATAAGTGTGCTTGGATCGCTGGTCAGCGTGGACTCGGTAGGCCTGTTTCCGCAGTGTATCTCTAAACTAAACTAAAAGAGAGGGTGGTGAGGTGTGTGGGAGTGTGACGTGGAGGATCAATGTAGAAGTGCAGCAAGTAGCTTTGAGGGTCAACAGGAAAGATTTCTGGCCAACAACCTTGGAGGTGATTGTATATGAACTGGCATTTTGTTGGTTATCGCCATTCCCTTGTCCTTTTTCCAAAACATTATATTATCCTTACAAGCAAACATCCAATTATCATTGAAGATAAAAGGAACTGGTTTCTATTTACCTTTGAAAATTACCATGGAGGTTTCTTGTAATGCCCTTTCAGGTCCACTTGGAGTTTGGTTATTTCCTGACACAATTATCTTCCAACAGGTTTTTTAAAGAAGCTTGCATTTATATTGCTCCCTGTGGCTGCACCTGGTGGCAACCCAAGGGCACAACGAACCATCGGCTCTGGAGGGTGGCATCTTGGTGTGGGAGGTGCTAGTTGGTACCTGAGTTGGTATTTAAGGTCGGGCAACGCCGCCTGTGAGCTTGGGGGAGTAGGGAGCTGTATTGGAGAGAATAAACATGTCTAGTGCACACAACTCGTGTCCAACTAGTTTTTGTCCTTTCACATCTCATTACCTTATTATGTAAAAGAATATGTGTGTTATGATTGTGTTTATAATTTGTTTGGTTGTTTTGTTGTTTGTCTTTTGCACAAAAGTCCGCGAGCATTGCCACTTTCATTTCACTGCACATCTCGTATGTGTATGTGACAAATAAACTTGACTTGACTTGACTTGACATCTCAAAGGTGCCACCTTGTGTAATTTCTTGTGTTCTGGTCAGGTACCATGTAATCCCGTGCTACCTGCTCCATGGTCGGATAGTCGGCGACTGAACCATCTCCCCCACCTGGTTTGCCAGGTGAGGAGGGGGCTGTGGACCCCCATAAGGACCAAAAACAAGACCTGTCAAAGGGCGGATGAGCTTCTAGCGAGCCAACGTCCGTCCACACTTCAGTAGAAGTTGCGGTCACTGTATAGCATTGTAAGGAATGATGACAAAGCACACACACCACAATCCTATACTTCCAGAAGTCTGCTGGAACTGGAGGACAGGGATGTGTGGTGCGTTCGTCACTGTTCCCATTGGAAACCAGTACCACTGCGTCGCTAATGTTTTCAACGATCATGAATGAATGAATAGTGTGTAACATTCACAACTACCATCAATGATCAGGGTATGGGAATTAAAAACCATATGTTTAAAACAAGAGGGTCAAGATTTAATAGGAACCTGAGGTGCACCATTTTCACTCAAGGATTGTACGAATATGGAATGAGCTGCCAGAGGAGGTAGTTACTATAATGGCATTTAAAGGACATCAAGACAGGTACATGGATAGGAAAGGTCTGGGAAAAGGATATGGGAAAATGTGAAAATGGGATTAACTTAGATGAGGCATCTTGGTCTTCATGGATAAGTTGACTTTATGACTCTCTATGACTCAATCTGTGGAGGTAGAGGGATGGTCAGATTCAGATTCAGATTCAGATTCAGATTCAAACTTTATTGTCATTGTGCAGTGTACAGTACAGAGAAAACAAAATTCCGTAGACAATGAAATGCGTCAACATTTTGGGCCGTGACCTAGTATGATGAGGCTATAAAAAAACATCTATGCTGTACACTGTAAGGCAGAAGATGCAGAAGGGCTCTCTGTAGTCAAATGGAACGGCAAACCTCCAACGTTTCAGTCTCCTGGCCAACCTTTTGTGCATTTCCAGCATTTTTTTTTGCATAGAAATATGGATTGAATTGCTTAGAATTGTGGAAGTAGTCAACAAAATAGATTTTAATCACATCTTATAAGGAATAACTAATTTTGGGTTGCTGTAAGTGAACTAATAACTAACTCTCTAATGTTGGAAACCCTCAAGAGGTCAGGCTGCATTAGTGAAGAAAATCAGAGTTATTGTTTCAGATTAATTTACTTTCATATGAACTGGGACAAATTAGAAAGTTCAAACTTGCTTCATCTCTTATCTTTCCCATTTCCAATAAAAGGTTTCAATTGAAATGCAAATGATAGACAATAGACAATAGATACAGGAGTAGGCCATTCGGCCTTTGAGCCAGCACCGCCATTCAATGTGATCATGGCTGATTATCCCCAATGTACCTCGTTCCTGCCTTCTCCCCATATCCCCTGACACCGCTATCTTTAAGAGCCCTATCAAGCTCTCTCTTGAAAGTATCCAGAGTGGCCGGCTTCCACCGCCCTCTGCAAGAGAATTCCATAGACTCACAATTCAGATGAATCGCAGTAAATCCACATGTGAACAATGAGAGTCAATCAAAAGTAAAATAGTGAGAGTTCACAGAACATAGAATAGTACAGCACAGGAACAGATCATTCAGATTCAGATTCAGATTAGTTTATTGTCAAATATTGTACACATGGAGCTCACAGAGTAAACAGTACATGGCTAGGTTAGGCACGGTGGAACAGCGGTAGAGCTGTTACCTTTCAACGCCAGAGACCCAGGTTTGATCCTGACTACGGGTGCTGCCTTATGGAGTTTCTATGTTCTCCCCGTGATCTGCTTGGGTCCTCTCCGAGTGCTCCAGTTTCCTCCCACGCTCCAAAGACATAAAGGGTCTGTAGGTTCGGTAAAATTGAAAATTGTCCCTAGTGTGTAGGATAGCGTTAATGTATGGGGATTGCTCATCGGCCCGGACTCGATGGGTTAAAAATCCTGTTTCCGCACTGTATCTCTAAACTAAACTAAACTAAAGTAAACATATATTAATGATAAATACAACAATGACTACAACAGCGAGTGCAAAACAGTAAATGATGCAAGATTGCAGTGTAATATGAAGCAATGTAACAAAAAATATATAAAATATAATAATAAAATAACTAGAGTTAAGAGTTGGTAGAATTAAGAGTTGGAACATAGAACAGGACAGGGGAGCCTGGGAACAGGCCCTTCAGTCCACAATGTCTGTGCCGAATATGACACCAAGACCAACTTTTATCTGTCTACTGATAATCCATATCCCTCCATTCCCTGCATATCTATGTGCCTATCCTAAAGTCCCTTAAGTATCATACCTGCCTCCATGACCGCCATCCCTAGAGTGCATTCCGGGCACTCATCACCCTCTGTGTAAAAAACTTGCATTTCACATCTCTTTTAAACTTTCACCTTCTCATCGTAAAGCTATGCCCTTTACTGTTTGATATTATCACCCTCGGATAAAAGTTCTGACTATCTAGATTATTTATGCCTTTCACAATTTTATATACAGGTACCTCTGATATATCAGATCTCCCCTCAACTGTCACCATTTCAGAGAAAACTCTGTTTGTCCAATCTCCCACGGTATGTAGCTAAAACTAAAGGGGAAGTACAAGTAACTCCCTGCAGTTATGTGACAGCACCTCAAAGACGGGGTTACAAAAGAGGTGATCGGTTCAGGAATCTGGTAGAAGCTCTTTGTAAGTCTGGATGTCTGAGCTTTCGAGCTCCTGCATTGTCCTCCAGAAGGTTAGGGCACCAAGGAGGTGCAGTGGTAGTTGCTGCCTTACAGTGCCAGAGACCCGGGTTCGATCCTGACCTGCATTTTCCCCATGACCTGCGAGGGTTTTCTCCAGGAGCTCCGGTTCCATGCCGCCCCGAATCTCATCACTGAGAATGCAAATGTCAGTCAGTGATCAATGGGAAAGTTCAGGGAGTGTATAGTTTAGTTTAGTTTAGGTTAGTTTAGAGATACAGTGCGGAAGCAGGCCCTTCTGCCCACCGCGTCCACGCTGACCAGCGATCCCCGTACATTAACACTATCCTACACAGTTTCTAATTATACCAAGTATACAAACACAAGCCAATTAACATACAACCTTCTACGTCTTTGGAGTGTGGGAGGAAACCGAAGATCTCGGAGAAAACCCACGTTCTCCCTGTGACCGCGTGGACTTCTCCGGGTGCTCCGGTTTCCTCCCACTCTTCAAAGAAATATCGTCTTGTAGGTTAATTGGCTTCTGTAAACCAATCAATCAATCAACCTTTATTGTCATCTTGCAAGCAACAGTTGTACAGTGCAAAATGAAAAGACGTTTCCCAGGGAATAGCGGAGCATCGCACATGAAATTTAAAACGCTTCTCACATAATAACACTAAAAACAATCCAGTCCCTGATGGAACAGTATAAATAAATAGTTAAAAGCAGGTAAAACACAACGTTAAAATACAATAAACCAATCATAAAAATGTCCGGGGCAGCTGATTTCAGTGGCCAGTGCCAGTTATTAAAGTGTCCGTGCCAGCTGCAGAATCAAGTGACTGTGAGTGCAGAGTGACTGTTTAGCAACCTCACAGCCTGTGGTAGGAAGCTGTTTAGCAGTCTGTAGTCCGGGCTTTGATGCTTCGATATCTCTTGCCTGATGGCAGAAGATCCAGGTGTATGTGGAGGGGGTGCAGTTTGCCCTTAGCAATTCTCTGAGCTTTTTTCAGACAGCAGCTCTGGAACAGTTCTTGTACCGAGGGTAGGGAGACGACAATGATCCTCTCTGCTCCCCTCACTACCCTCTGCAGAGCCTTCCTGTCCGAGCAGTTGCAGGTGGAGTACCACGTATTTATGAAGTACGTGAGTACAGACTCCACCGTACCCCTGTAGAAAGTCCTGAGGATGTTGGTGGGGAGTGAGGCCTGTTTTAGTTTCCTCAGGAAATGCTGATGGGCCCGTTTGACGGTTCCAGTGGTGTTCCTGGACCAGGCGAGGCTGTCTGTAATCTGTAATTGTGAATTGTTCCTAGTGTGTAGGATAGTGCTGGCGTACAGGGTGATCGCTGGTTGACACGGACTCAGTGGGCTGAAGGGCCTGATTCTGCGCTATATTGCTGAAGTCTCAAGTCTAAACAGTTTATTTGACAAGGTTACAGAGTGATACTCCCATCTGCCACGTCACTACGACAAATGGAAGCAGATGTAGGCTCCCTAAACCCTTGATGCCTCCTCTAGTAGTCAATAATAAGGTGATTTATCCTTTGCCCAAGTCTGTTTTCTTATTTGATGCCCGTATTTAATTCCCATTGGTGTCAAAGATTGATCTGATGTATTCAGCACTATTCATATGCATTCAGCGGCTACATATCCACAGCCCTCTGAGGCTAAGAATTACAAAGAATCGCAACCCTTGACACTGGATATTTCTGCTTTTTGGCTGATGCCTTATGTCGGGATTATGAACCTTGGTTCCAAAGGTACACTAAGCAAGTATCTTCTTGATATTCACACTGCCAATCCGCAGAAGGGTGTTTAGACTTAAGAAGTACAGCTCAGAAACTGGCCCCTCGACCCACTGAGGCTACAACGACCAATAATCACCTGTACACTAGTTCCATCCTACACACAATTTACAGAAACCAATTAACCTACAAACCTGTAAGTCTTTGGAGTGTGGGAGGAAATGTGTGCAGATATTTCTATAGATATTTAATTAAGATGAATTAATAAAGTGATTGTCAGTTTCACAGAAAGTGAGTCAGTATAATTTATAAAGGTTGGTAGCATTGAATGGTAATTTGCAGCAGTCTTCACAATGGAATATAGTGGTATTGGTATATAGTTGTTACTTGTATTGTTTTAGTTTAGTTTCGAGATGCAGCATGGAAACAGGCTCTTCAGCCAACCAAGTCCACGCTGACCAGTAATCCCCGCACACTTAGAGTATCACACACACTAACGGTAATTTACAATTTTTACCGATGCCAATGAACCTATGTCTTTGGAGTGTGGGAGGAAACTGGAGCACGAGGAGAAAACCCACGCGGTCACGTGGAGAACGTACAAACTCCGTACAGACAGCACAAGTAGTCAGGATCTGGCACTGTGAGACAGCAACTCTACCACTGCGCCACCATGCCTCCCCATTGTTCTTTATTTCAGTGGGATCACCTTTCAATTTTTAACAGGCCAATCATATGTTAACAGTCTTCGGTAGACAAATATTATATTTGAAGAATTATTCTGGTGATTTGCACTACACTGATTCAAGGGATAACGTATGTTTCTTTCGGTATGTGGAGACTATAATTTAGCACACCACAATCCAGCTGATTCTCACTAATGTCCGACACATTCTGAGCAAGACTTCATTTCTTTGGTGTTTCTTCCCTTGCAAAAGCGCCATTTCCCTTCATATTAATTTGTCTATTTTTTATTTTGCTTAGAGATACAATGCAGAAACAGGCCCTTTGACCCATCACGTCCCTGCCAAGCAGAGACTAATACAGGGAAGGATACATTTAACAACCAGTTTAGCTACCTACTTTTGGTGAGGAACACAGTTGTTCTTAATACTTATCCAAAGGTTCTGGAAATCTTCGGAAGCTGCAATTATATTGATGGTCAGAGTTTGAGTTACCAACAATCATGGCAGACGATACTGAATGTTTGAGTTAAGGCAAAGATTATTTGGTAGCGTTGAAATTCAGTTGGAAGGACATATTTATCATTCAACCAGAAATGCCTTTGTCAAGTCTGCAGACGCCATTGCCCAAATATGATGACATCTTCTAACATTCCCACACAGGGATCATCTGATACAAAGCACACAACATGGTTTTAAAACTGGTGTCATATTTCCTCATCTCATAGAAACATAGAAACATAGAAATTAGGTGCAGGAGTAGGCCATTTGGCCCTTCGAGCCTGCACCGCAATTCGATATGATCATGGTTGATCACCCAACTCAGTGTCCTATCCATGCCTTCTCTCCATACCCCCTGATCCCTTTAGCCACAAGGGCCACATGTAACTCCCTCTTAAATATAGCCAATGAACTGGCCTCAACTACCTTCTATGGCAGAGAATTCCAGAGGTTCACCACTCTCTGTGTGAAAAATGTTTTTCACACAAAGACTTCCCCCTTATCCTTAAACTGTGACCCCTTGTTCTGGACTTCCCCAACATCGGGAACAATCTTCCTGCATCTAGCCTGTCCAACGCCTTAAGAATTTTGTACGTTTCTATAAGATCCCTCCTCAATCTTCTAAATTCTAGCGTGTACAAGCCGAGTCTATCCAGTCTTTCTTCATATGAAACTCCTGACATCCCAGGCATCAGTCTGGTGAACCTTCTCTGTACTCCCTCTATAGCAAGAATGTCTTTTCTCAGATTAGGAGACCAAATTAAGTGGCCATGGGTAGAGAGCCGGTGGTGAACTGGGCAAAGTCTGGCAGGTTATAGATTGATAAAGGTAAGGAAGGATATTTTGTTAGATGTTGTCAGGAATTTTGAGAATTATAAGGAAGGTTATAGTTTGGTTAACCCTGGAGCTCACATACTGGGGATTCGCTCCTACAATAGGCATATAGTCATAGAGTGATAGAATCATAGAGTGATACGGTGTGGAAACAGGCCCTTTGACCCAACTTGCCCACACCGGCCAACATGTCCCAGCTACCATAGTCCCACCCTGCTCTTGGTCCATATCCCTCCAAACCTGTCCTACCCATGTACCTGAATAACTGTTTCTTAAACGTTGGGATAGTCCCACCCTCAACTACGTCCTCTGGCAGCTTGTCCCATACACCCACCACCTTTTGTAAGAAAACGTTACCCCTCAGATTCCTATTAAATCTTTTCCTCTTCATCTTGAACCTATGTCCTCTGGTCCTCGATTCCCCTACTCTGGTAAAGAGATTCTGTGCATCTACCCGATTTATTCCTCTCATGATTTTATATACCTCTATAAGATCCACCTGCACTCCAAGGAATAGAGACCCAGCCTACTGAACCTCCCCCTATAGCTAAGACCCTCCAGTCCTGGCAACATCCTGGTAAATCTTCTCTGAACCCTTTCAAGCTTGACAATATCCTTCCTATAATCTGGTGGCCAGAACCAAACATGGGACTCTAAATGCGGTCTCACCAACGTCTTATACAACTGAAACATGACCTCCCAACTTCTATACTCAATACACTGGTCAATGTGCCAAAAGTCTTTTTGACCACCTTATCTACCTGCGACTCGACCTTCAAGAAACCATGCACCTGCATTCCTACCATACACCTGGTCTACAACACTCCCCAGAGCCCTACCATTCACTGTGTAGGTCCTGCCCATGTTATACTTCCCAATATGCGACACCTCACTTTTCGTGGTATCCATCAACCATTGTTCCATCAACCATTCCTCAGCCCACCTGGCCAATCGATCAATATCCTGCTGCAATCTTTCACAAGCATCTTCACTATCAGCAAAACCACCCACTTTTGTATCATCAGCAAACTTGCTAATCTTGCCCTGTATGTTCTCATTGATATAGATGACAAACAGTAAGGGGTCCTGCACCGAACCCCGAGGCACACCAATTGGTTGGACAAAGGCTAGAGAGGAAAAGACAGAAGATGTGAAACAAAGGATTGAGGTATTTATGAATTGTGAAGACTTTGTTTCTTTGTTTTCCTGTACTCTGCGCCCTGTCTGAAGAAGGACAGTGTGCCAAATGCCTACTTAACTACCTTGACTGCCTGTGACTTTCAGGGAAAGTGGACAGGATGGGCCGAAGGGCCTATTTTTATGCCGTGTAACTGCTAAGGAATTTACCTATCTAAGTCACCCAGACTGTATGCTCATCATTTCCCTCTTAAAATATTCCTTAAAATCCATCGTTTGATATTCTCTCGTTTTCCTTGTATGGGACTTTGGTAACATTTGTCTGTGGTACATTTATAATGCATTTTGAGTATTCATGACACTCTTTGAGTACAATTTTTTGTTAATATTACATTTTATTTAAATTATAGGTTCCAAACTTGGATCAAAATAATGAAAGTGTGGATTTGTTTAATATTCTCAGCAACATGGTGACCGAGTGGCGCACAGTGGAGTTGCAGCTCAGAGCACCAGAGACCCGGTTTTGGTACTGTCCACAGGTACTGTCTGTTCTGAGATTCAGATTCAGATTCAGATTCAATTTTAATTGTCATTGTCAGTGTACAGTACAGAGACAACAAAATGCATTTAGCATCTCCCTTGAAGAGCGACATAGCAAACGATTTGAATAAATAATAATAAGTGTCCGTGGGGGGGGGGGGGGGGGGGTGGGGGGGGGGGGGGGGGGGGGGGGGGGGGGGGGGGGGGGGGGGGGGGGGGGGGGGGGGTGATTGGCAGTCACCGAGGTACGTTGTTGAGTAGAGTGACAGCCGCCGGAAAGAAGCTGTTCCTCGACCTGCTGGTTCGGCAACGGAGAGACCTGTAGCGCCTCCCGGTTGGTAGGAGGGTAAACAGTCCATGGTTGGGGTGAGAGCAGTCCTTGGCGATGCTGAGCACCCTCCGCAGACAGCGCTTGCTTTGGACAGACACAATGGAGGGGAGCGAGGAACCGGTGATGCGTTGGGCAATTTTCACCACCCTCTGCAATGCCTTCCGGTCGGAGACAGAGCAGTTGCCATACCATATTGTGATGCAGTTGGTAAGGATGCCCTCGATGGTGCAGCGGTAGAAGTTCACCAGGATCTGAGGAGACAGATGGACCTTCTTCAGTCTCCTCAGGAAGAAGAGACGCTGATGAGCCTTCTTGATCAGAGTAGAGGTATTGTAGGTCCAAGAGAGGTCATCGGAGATGTTGACTCCCAGGAACCTGAAGCTAGAAACACGTTCCATCTCCGTCCCGTTAATGTGGATGGGGGTGTGCGTGCCGCCTCTGGACTTCCTGAAGTCTACAATGAGCTCCTTGGTCTCTTGGAGTTAAGGGCCAGGTTGTTGTCAGCGCACCATGCTGTACGTATGTACATGGTGAGTTTGTACGTTCTCCCCGTGGCCACATAGGTTTTCCCAGTGTGTTATGGTTTCCTTCCATACTCCAAAGACGTAAAGCTTTGTAGATCCATTGGCTCCGGTAAAATTGTACAATTTTCCCTAGTGTGTGTAGGATAGTGTTAATGTGCGGGGTTCGCTGGTCGGTGTGGACTCGGTGGGCCGAAGGGCCTGTTTGCACACTGTATCTCTAAACTAAACTCATTTGATGTAGAACACAGTGCCATTGTTATGTATACGTGTGATGTCAGTAGATGCGTCTTGCTGTTGAAAGGAGCCACCTTTGCGTCTGACACTCCTGTACTCTATGGATATTACTGTGGTTTTAATTTAATTTTGTTTAACTAAGTTCATGAGTTTGTTATGATTAAAATCCAGGAGAAATGTTTAGTCGTTTTTATCCATATACCTCTCTTCCCTTGACGATCAGTAAAAGAATAAGCTCATCCATCTTTCATTACCTCAAAATATCCCAAATCTCTTTGCGGAAACAAATGACGAGACGTTTAATGTGGTTATCAACAAGTAGTTCTCAAACTTCTCATTAATAATGTTCACATCCCTCTTGACAAAGCAATCCCCAGGCACCACAGCCGTGTGTATCTTTTGTTAATTTATACAGAATTATCAGAGACTCTTACAGATAAGTAGTAACACAGCAGGTTAAAAACTCGGAAATGCAGCATTGATTTACGTGGCCCTAATAATGATAATATATTTGACGTTGAACAGAAAATCAATTTACAATTATGTTCTAAATTTAAGTTCATATATTAAATTGCTTGGCATTGAAGCTTAGTGTCATTTTGGCTAATTTTTCAATATGCCTCGTAAATTTTAAAATGTAATTCTATTGAAATTAGGGAATTATGTTAACTTCCTAAGATCTGTTTTAAAGGGATGGGCCAGGCCTTAAAATGCATTCCATTTTCTCTTCATACATACTGCCCGGCTTGCTATGTATTTCTAATATCTTCTAACTCTATTTCTGATTCTGATTTCTGATTCAGTAAGAATTTCATTGTTATCATGGGGAACAAGGACATGGCAGACCAATTGAATAACTACTTTGGTTCTGTCTTCACTAAGGAAGACATAAATAATCTGCCGGAAATAGCAGGGGACTGGGGGTCAAAAGAGATGGGGGAACTGAGTGAAATCCGGGTTAGGCGGGAAGTGGTGTTAGGTAAATTGAATGGATTAAAGGCCGATAAATCCCCAGGGCCAGATAAGCTGCATCCCAGAGTACTTAAGGAAGTAGCCCCAGAAATAGTGGATGCATTAGTGATATTTTTTCAAAATTCTTTAGATTCTGGAGTAGTTCCTGAGGATTGGAGAGTAGCTAATGTAACCCCACTTTTTAAAAAGGCAGGGAGAGAGAAAGCAGGGAATTACAGACCAGTTAGTCTAACGTCGGTAGTGGGGAAACTGCTAGAATCAGTTATTAAAGATGGGATAGCAGCACATTTGGAAAGTGGTGTAATCATTGGACAAAGTCAGCATGGATTTATGAAAGGTAAATCATGTCTGACGAATCTTGTAGAATGTTTTGAGAATGTAACTAGTAGTGCATAAGGGAGAACCAGTGGATGTGTTATATCTGGACTTTCAGAAGGCATTCGACCCACATAAGAGATTAGTATACAAACTTAAAGCACACGGTATTGGGGGTTCAGTATTGATGTGGATAGAGAACTGGTTGGCAGACAGGAAGCAAAGAGTAGGAGTAAACGGGTCCTTTTCACAATGGCAGGCAGTGACTAGTGGGGTACCGCAAGGCTCAGTTCTGGGACCCCAGCTATTTACGATATATATTAATGATTTGGACGAGGGAATTGAATGCAACATCTCCAAGTTTGAGGATGACACGAAGCTGGGGGGCAGTGTTAGCTGTGAGGAGGATGCTAGGAGGCTGCAAGGTGACTTGGATAGGCTGGGTAAGTGGGCAAATGCATGGCAGATGCAGTATAATGTGGTTAAATGTGATCAGCTTTATCCACT
This sequence comes from Leucoraja erinaceus, assembly GCF_028641065.1. NCBI lineage: Eukaryota > Metazoa > Chordata > Chondrichthyes > Rajiformes > Rajidae > Leucoraja > Leucoraja erinaceus. Next base: position 56,281,277 of record NC_073379.1, read on the forward strand.
TTGGTGGCAAAAACAGGAAAGTAGATTATTATCTGAATGGTGGCCGATTAGGAAAGGGGGAGATGCAACGAGACCTGGGTGTCATGGTACACCAGTCATTAAAAGTAGGCATGCAGATGCAGCAGGCAGTGAAGAAGGCGAATGGTATGTTAGTATTCATAGCAAAAGGATTTGAGTACAGGAGCAGGGAGGTTCTACTACAGGTGTACAGGGTCTTGGTGAGACCACACCTGGAGTATTGTGTACAGTTTTGGTCTCCTAATCTGAGGAAAGACATTCTTGCCATAGAGGGAGTACAGAGAAGGTTCACCAGACTGATTCCTGGGATGTCAGGACTGTCTTATGAAGAAAGACTGGATAGACTTGGTTTATACTCTCTAGAATTTAGAAGATTGAGGGGGGATCTTTAGAAACTTACAAAATTCTTAAGGGGTTGGACAGGCTAGATGCAGGAAGATTGTTCCCGATGTTGGGGAAGTCCAGAACAAGGGGTCATAGTTTAAGGATAAGGGGGAAATCTTTTAGGACCGAGATGAGGAGAACTTTTTTCACACAGAGAGTGGTGAATCTCTGGAACTCTCTGCCGCAGAAGGTAGTTGAGGCCAGTTCATTGGCTATATTTAAGAGGGAGTTAATGTGGCCCTTGTGGCTAAAGGGATCAGGGGGTATGGAGAGAAGGCAGGAACAGAATACTGAGTTGGATGATCAGCCATGATCATATTGAATGGCGGTGCAGGCTCGAAGGGCCGAATGGCCTACTCCTGCACCTATTTTCTATGTTTCTATGATATATGGCAATAAAACACTCTTGACTTGATTCTCAGCATCCACTGGTGATGCAGCAGCAAAGTTGCTGCCTTGCAGTGCCTGAGGCACAGGTTCGATCCTGACTACAGGAGCTGCCTGTACTGAGTTTCTATGTTCTCCCCGTGACCACAGGGTATGAAGAAGTGTCTCAACCTGAAACGTCACCCATTCCTTTTCTCCAGAGATGCTCTTTGGCCCACTGAGTTACTCCAGCCTTTTGTGTCTATCTTGGGTTTTCTTAAAGTGCTCCAGTTTCCTCCCACACTCCAAAGGCATACAGGTTTGTAGATTAGTTGTCTTTCAAGATAGGCACAAGGAAATGGAGAGATATGTATCATGAGCAGAGATTAAATTAGTTTAGCTTGCCATCATGTTCAGCACAGACATCGTGACCTGAATGGTCTGTTAGGCCTGTCCCACTTGGGTGTCATTTGCGCGTCACGCAGATGGCGCGCAAAGATTTTGTACATCCCAAAACCCCGGGGCATCACGCGTGACCGCGCGTCCCTGCCTACGTCGCCACGCACCATGCCCGCGTAATGCGCATCATGCGTGCGTCATGCATCGTGACGCTTAAATTATGGCGCGTAAATGACGCCCAAGTGGGACAGGCCTTTTACTGTGCAGTACTGTTCTATAGAAACATAGAAACATAGAAATTAGGTGCAGGAGGAGGCCATTCGGCCCTTCGAGCCTGCACCGCCATTCAATATGATCATGGCTGATCATCCAACTCAGTATCCCGTATCTGCCTTCTCTCCATACCCCCTGATCCCCTTAGCCACAAGGGCCACATCTAACTCCCTCTTAAATATAGCCAATGAACTGGCCTCAACTACCCTCTGCGGCAGAGAGTTCCAGAGATTCACCACTCTCTGCGTGAAAAAAAGTTCTTCTCATCTCGGTTTTAAAGGATTTCCCCCTTATCCTTAAGCTGTGACCCCTTGTCCTGGACTTCCCCAACATCGGGAACAATCTTCCTGCATCCAGCCTGTCCAACCCCTTAAGAATTTTGTAAGTTTCTATAAGATCCCCTCTCAATCTCCTAAATTCTAGAGAGTATAAACCAAGTCTATCCAGTCTTTCTTCATAAGACAGTCCTGACATCCCAGGAATCAGTCTGGTGAACCGTCTCTGCACTCCCTCTATGGCTCTATGTTCTATGATACTCCAATACTGGTATGCGTTTGCTTGCCTTGTGGGATAGAGAGGGCATGGAACACCCTGCAGCCAATAACAAAGTCGTTGGTGCCCATATTTACTCCAAATGTATAACTTTGTCCAATGTCATGGGTTAACCTTTTCTGGTGTGAGTCCAGTCTCCAAACATCTCCAAGTCCAGAAGTCTGCATGGGGCCACTGAGGTGGTAGTAAAATTGTTATCTCCAGCTCACAATGTAAATGCAGCCCAAGAAGGAAATCCTTGCCAAGAAGGACTAACCTGAGGACCAAGGAATTTTGTTTCGCCGCCTAAGCCCACTTAAAAAAAAACTATGCTTGTATTTTTCCAGTTGATTATTAATTAATCTTATACCTGTTTCCTCTTTGTTCTGGGAGAAACTGGGAGAAACTAGGATAAAAGGCCAAGAGTCAATAGCAAACAAGAGCTCCTGATTTGACAGCCATTAAAATATTTACAGAAAACAACGAGAGAATAGATAGGCTGGGTTTGCCCTCAATGGAGTACAGGAGGCTCAGGGGTGATCATATTGAGGTTTATAAATTTATGTGAGGCATAGGTAGGATAGTCACGGTCTTTGTCCAAGGGTAGGAAGGTCCAAATTTCGAAGATATAGGTTTAAAATGAGAAGGGAAATGTTTAAAAGAGATCTTTTTACACAGGGGGTGGTAGAACAAGCTGCCTGAAGAAGTCATAAAGTCATAAGTGATAATAGAATTAGGCCATTCGGCCCATCAAGTCTACACCATTCAATCCTGGCAGATCTATCCATCCTAAACCTAGTGAGGTGGAAGAGGCAAGTACAATTACAGCACTTAAGAAACAGCTACATGGATAGGAACGGAACAGAGGGATGTGGGTCAATAGCTGGAAAATTAGATTAGTATAGATAAGAATCTTGGTCAGTTGTATAATGCTCTTGGCCGTGTTATAACTCCATGACTTTAATCAATCAACCTTTATTGTCATCTTGCAAGTAACAGTTGTACAGTGCAAAATGAAAAGATGTTTCCCAGGGCATAGCGGAGCATCGCACATGAAATTTAAAACATTTCACACACAATAACACTAAAAACATCCAGTCCCTGATGGAAGAGTACTGCTGTAGATTTGGGAGGAACAACAGCAGCAACAGATTAGCAAGAGATACCACTGATTGGCTCTAGCCCAAGTGTGAGGAGAGGGGTGAAAACAGTTGAAAACTGAGGAATTGGCTGTGTAAATTGGTAAATCAGGCAATTTATCAGTCAATTTAAGCAGGACAGCTCTTTGCGAGCGGCAGTGAGTGAAGTGCCCTGTGAGAAAAGTATGAGTCTTTGGCTCGGAAAAATGTTGAAAAGCAGGACCTCCAGGGTTGTTATCTCCGGTTTGCTTCCAGTTCCCCGTGCTGGCGAGAGCAGGAACAGGGAGATACGGGACCTGAACGTGTGGCTGAGGATCTGGTGCACGGGGCAGGGATTTAGATTCTTAGATCACTGGGATCTGTTTTGGAGTAAGGGGGAACTGTACAAAAGGGACGGATTGCATCTTAACAGGTGTGGGACCAGCATTCTGGCAGGCAGGTTTGCCACTGCTAAACGGGTGGCTTTAAACTGAATAAGGGGGGTGGGGTGTTGAATGGGACAGTGGAGGATGAAGTTAAAGGGAAAGGGTTTCTTAAATGTGTGAGCGTAGAGACCGAGGGGTGTAAAATGAGGGTAGAAGAAATAGGTAGCAAGGTGAAAAGTAAAAGTGGCAGGCAGACAAAACCAGGGCAAAAATCAAAAAGGGCCACTTTTCAACATAATTGTGTAAGGGGTAAGAGTGTTGTATAAACAAGCCTGAAGGCTTTGTGTCTCAATGCAAGGAGCATTCGTAATAAGGTGGATGAGTTGAATGTGCAGATAGCTATTAATGACTATGATATAGTTGGGATCACGGAGACATGGCTCCAGGGTGACTGAGGCTGGGAGCTGAACATCCAGGGATATTCAATATTCAGGAGGGATAGACAGAAAGGAAAAGGAGGTGGGGTAGCGTTACTGATTAGAGAGGGGATTAATGCAATGGAAAGGAAGGACATTAGTTTGGAGGATGTGGAATCAGTATGGGTAGAGCTGCAAAACACTAAGGGGCAGAAAACGCTGGTGGGTGTTGTGTACAGGCCACCTAACAGTAGTAGTGAAGTTGGAGATGGTATCAAACAGGAAATTAGAAATGCGTGCGACAAAGGCAAAACGGTTATAATGGGTGACTTCAATCTACATATAGATTGGGTGAATCAAATTGGCAGGGGTGCTGAGGAAGAGGATTTCTTGGAATGTATGTGGGATAGTTATCTAAATCAACATGTAGAGGAACCAACGAGAGAGCAGGCTATTTTAGACTGGGTATTGAGTAATGAGGAAGGGTTAGTTAGCAATCTTGTTGTACGTGCCCCCTTGGGCAAGAGTGACCATAATATGGTTGAGTTCTTCATTAGGATGGAGAGTGACATTGCTAATTCAGAAACAATGGTTCTGAACTTAAAGAAAGGTAACTTTGAGGGTATGAGACGTGAATTGGCCAAGATTGACTGGCAATTAATTCTAAAAAGGTTGACGGTGGATATGCAATGGAAGACATTTAAAGACTGCATGGATGAACTACAAAAATTGTTCATCCCAGTTTGGCAAAAGAATAAATCAGGGAAGGTAGTACATCCATGGATAACAAGGGAAATCAAGGATAGTATCAAAGCGAAGGATGATGCGTACAAATTAGCCAGAAAAAGCAGCATACCGGAGGACTGGGAGAAATTCAAAGACCAGCAGAGGAGGACAAAGGGCTCAATTAGGAAAGGAAAAATAGATTATGAAAGAAAATTGGCAGGGAACATAAAAACTGACTGCAAAAGTTTTTATAGATATGTGAAAAGAAAGAGATTAGTTAAAACAAATGTAGGTCCCTTGCAGTCAGAAACAGGGGAGTTGATCATGGGGAACAAGGATATGGCGGACCAATTGAATAACTACTTTGGTTCCGTCTTCACTAAGGAAGACATAAATAATTTGCCGGAAATAGCAGGGGACCGCGGGTCAAAGGAGTTGGAGGAATTGAGTGAAATCCAGGTTAGCCGGGAAGTGGTGTTGGGTAAATTGAATGGATTAAAGGCCGATAAATCCCCAGGGCCAGATAGGCTGCATCCCAGAGTACTTAAGGAAGTAGCTCCAGAAATAGTGGATGCATTAGTAATAATCTTTCAAAACTCTTTAGATTCTGGAGTAGTTCCTGAAGATTGGCGGGTAGCAAACGTAACCCCACTTTTTAAGAAGGGAGGGAGAGAGAAAATGGGGAATTACAGACCAGTTAGTCTAACATCGGTAGTGGGGAAACTGCTAGAGTCAGTTATTAAAGATGGGATAGCAGCACATTTGGAAAGTGGTGAAATCATTGGACAAAGTCAGCATGGATTTACAAAAGGTAAATCATGTCTGTCGAATCTTATAGAATTTTTCGAGGATGTAACTAGTAGCGTGGATAGGGGAGAACCAGTGGATGTGGTGTATCTGGACTTCCAGAAGGCTTTCGACAAGGTCCCACATAAGAGATTAGTATACAAACTTAAAGCACAAGGCATTGGGGGTTCAGTATTGATGTGGATAGAGAACTGGCTGGCAAACAGGAAGCAAAGAGTAGGAGTAAACGGGTCCTTTTCACAATGGCAGGCAGTGACTAGTGGGGTACCCCAAGGCTCAGTACTGGGACCCCAGCTATTTACAATGTATATTAATGATCTGGATGAGGGAATTGAAGGCAATATCTCCAAGTTTGCGGATGACACTAAGCTGGGGGGCAGTGTTAGCTGTGAGGAGGATGCTAGGAGACTGCAGGGTGACTTGGATAGGCTGGGTGAGTGGGCAAATGTTTGGCAGATGCAGTATAATGTGGATAAATGTGAGGTTATCCATTTTGGTGGCGAAAACAGGTAAGCAGACTATTATCTAAATGGTGGCCGATTGGGAAAGGGGGAGATGCAGCGAGACCTGGGTGTCATGGTACACCAGTCATTGAAGGTAGGCATGCAGGTGCAGCAGGCAGTAAAGAAAGCGAATGGTATGTTAGCTTTCATTGCAAAAGGATTTGAGTATAGGAGCAGAGAGGTTCTACTGCAGTTGTACAGGGTCTTGGTGAGACCACACCTGGAGTATTGCGTACAGTTTTGGTCTCCAAATCTGAGGAAGGACATTATTGCCATAGAGGGAGTGCAGAGACGGTTCACCAGACTGATTCCAGGGATGTCAGGACTGTCTTATGAAGAAAGACTGGATAGACTTGGTTTATACTCTCTAGAATTTAGAAGATTGAGAGGGGATCTTATAGAAACTTACAAAATTCTTAAGGGGTTGGACAGGCTAGATGCAGGAAGATTGTTCCCGATGTTAGGGAAGTCCAGGACAAGGGGTCACAGCTTAAGGATAAAGGGGAAATCCTTTAAAACCGAGATGAGAAGAACTTTTTTCACGCAGAGAGTGGTGAATCTCTGGAACTCTCTGCCACAGAGGGTAGTTGAGGCCAGTTCATTGGCTATATTTAAGAGGGAGTTAGATGTGGCCCTTGTGGCTAAGGGTATCAGGGGGTATGGAGAGAAGGCAGGTACGGGATACTGAGTTGGATGATCAGCCATGATCATATTGAATGGCGGTGCAGGCTCGAAGGGCCGAATGGCCTACTCCTGCACCTAATTTCTATGTTTCTATGTTTCTAAGTATAATTAGTTAAAAGCAGGTAAAAACACAACGTTAAAATACAATAAAACCAATCATAAAAAAATGTCCGTGGCAGCTGATTTGAGTGGCCAGTGCCAAGCCGCAGAATCAAGTGACTGTGAGTACAGAGTGACTGTTTAGCAGCCTCACAGCCTGTGGTAGGAAGCTGTTTAGCAGTCTTGTAGTCCGGGCTTTGATGCTTCGATATCTCTTGCCTGATGGCAGGAGATCCAGGTGTATGTGGAGGGGTTGCAGTTTGTCCTTAGCAATTCTCTGAGCTTTTTCAGACAGCGGATCTGGAACAGTTCTTGTACCGAAGGTAGGGAGACGCCAATGATCCTCTCTGCTCCCCTCACTACCCTCTGCAGAGCCTTCCTGTCCAAGCAGTTGCAGGTGGGGTACCACATCTCGTATGTGTATGTGACAAATAAACTTGACTTGACGTATTTATGCAGTACGTGAGTACAGACTCCACCGAACCCCTGTAGAAAGTCCTGAGGATGTTGGTGGGAAGTGAGGCCTGTTTTAGTTTCCTCAGGAAGTGCAATCGCTGATGGACCCGTTTGACGGTCCCAGTGGTGTTCCTGGACCAGTTGAGGCTGTCTGTAATTTACACACCGAGGAACTTTATGCTCTCCACTCTCTCCACTGTAGTGCCACTGACGTTGAGGGGTGTATGCTTTGGCTGCACCCTCCTGAAGTCGACAACCATCTCCTTCGTTTTGTCGACATTTAATTCTAGATTATTTTTGCCGCACCAGTCCACTAGTTGTTTTACTTCCTCCCTGTACATTGATTCGTCATCTCCGCTGATGAGTCCCCCCACTGTTGTGTCATCCGCGAATTTTATGATCTTATTGTCCCTGAATCTGGCAGCACAGTCATGTGTGAGCAATGTGAACAACAGCGGGCTGAGCACACAGCCTTGAGGGGAGCCGGTGCTCAGCGTGATCGAGCCTGAAGTGTTCTTGCCAACATGGACTGACTGCAGTCTCTCTGTCAGAAAGTCCAAGATCCAGTGACACAGGGTGGTATTGAGGCCCCGCAGGGTTAGTTTCTCCACAAGTCTCTGTGGGATGATGGTGTTAAACGCTGAGCTGAAGTCAATGTACAGGATTCTGGCGTATGTGTTTTTGTTTTCCAGATGCGTGAGTGCTGTGTGCAGCGTGGTAGAGATGGCATCCTCTGTAGAACGGTTGGGGCGATAGGCAAACTTTATGACTAATGTCTGAGATAAAATAAACAGGTGATTTATTTCCTTGCTTTCATGTAAAAATTAATCGGAGGTCTTACGTTAATTTATCTTCCTGCTCTGTAATGGTCTGCTAATTGTTGAGTTGGATATTTATAGCTCAGTATTCAAAGACAAATCGATGATCAGCCATTTCGTGATGTGTTGAGGGACTTTAGTTTAGTTTGTCTTAGCTTAGAGATACCACATGAAAACAGGCCCCTCGGCCCAATGCTGCATTGATTTTGTAACATCCTGAGAGCATGATAGAAAGGCAATTTTTGTCAAGATGCGGAAAAGCAAAGATAAATGTACTAAACTAACACTGGGGTAGTACATACTTTTTCTGCATCAACGGAATACTTATTGGATAAAAACCTTGCTTGAGCATAGTTCTAACTTACTGAGGAGGAGGCCATTTGGCCTTCTCGTCCATGCCAGCTCCCCGCAGTACAATCCTACCAATCCCATTCACATTCTTAGTTTAATTTAGTGAAGCTTAGTTCAGAGATTCAGCACAGAAGCAGACCCTTCAGAAAAAATGAACAAGGAAGCTGTTCAATAAAATGATTGGGATAAAGATAACTAAATCATGGCAGGAAGGAACAGAGCAAAAGTAATGCACTGACATATTGGATCTGAGGGGAAAAAAAATGAATATAAGTCTGTGGCAAAATAAATATCTCAAGATGTCTAAAGATGTTCGAAAGACAATTCAACTGCAGACAAAAATTGTGTTCAAAAATACTTGAAGTATTTATAACAAGGTAGACCATCTCTTACACTATCATGGATTGATTTCTAATTGAGGTTTGCACTAACATCTTATTTTGAACACAATTTATTTTCATTCTCATTAGGTCATGTGATAGGAGGAGAATTAGGCCATTCGGCCCATCAAGTCTATGCCATTCAATCATGGCTAAAACTATCTCTCCTTCCTAAACCCATTCTCCTGCCTTCTCCCCATTATCCCCTGACACTCGTACTAATAAAGAATCTATCCCTCTCTGCCTTACCTCCACCTCTCTTGCAGAATTTGTGTAATCGACGTACAACTTGTGTATAAATTTATGTCTTTGTGTGTTGTCTCGAATCTAAGTGTCTGTAATGCTGCTGCAAGCAAGTGTTGTATTGTACTTGCACCTTTCTGTATTGGTGTAATGAATGCAACTTGACCTGAATTGGCTTTGCAATGAGAAGGGGTAATTAATAGCCCCATTAAGATGGACTATAAGGTAATTCAATCAGAAACTTGGAGCCAACATTGAAACTTTCTCCAATCAGTACTACATTCAGTGCTCACAATGAAGCCTGCAGTGGTATCTTTAGTCAGAGGGTGGTGAATCTGTGGAATTCTTTGCCACAGAAGGCTGTGATGCAGTGTGGAATTAGGCCCTTCGGACCAACTTGCCCATAACAACCACAATGTCCCATCTACGCTAGTCCCACCTGCCAGCGTTAGGCCCATATCCCTTTAAACCTATCCATGTACCTATCTAAGAATCTACTCTCCGTTGTGATTGTACCTGCCTTAACTTCCTCCTCCAGCAGCTCGTTCCATACACCCACCGCCCTTTGTGTGAAACCTTTACAACTTTACATAGAAGCATAGAAATTAGGTGCAGGAGTAGGCCATTCGGCCCTTCGAGCCTGCACCGCCATTCAATATGATCATGGCTGATCATCCAACTCAGTATCCCATACCTGCCTTCTCTCCATACTCTCTGATCCGCTTAGCCACAAGGGCCACATCTAACTCCCTCTTAAATATAGCCAATGAACTGGCCTCAACTATCCTCTGTGGCAGAGAGTTCCAGAGATTCACCACTCTCTGTGTGAAAAAAGTTTTTCTCATCTCGGTTTTAAAGGATTTCCCCCTTATCCTTAAGCTGTGACCCCTTGTCCTGGACTTCCCCAACATCGGGATCAATCTTCTTGCATCTAGCCTGTCCACCCCCTTAAGAATTTTGTAAGTTTCTATAAGATCCCCTCTCAATCTCCTAAATTCTAGAGAGTATAAAGTAAGTCTATCCAGTCTTTCTTCATAAGACAGTCCTGACATCCCAGAAATCAGTCTGGTGAACCTTCTCTGCACTCCCTCTATGGCAATAATGTCCTTCCTCAGATTTAGAGACCAAAACTGTATGCAATACTCCAGGTGTGGTCTCACCAAGACCCTGTACAACTGCAGTAGATCCTCCCTGCTCCTATACTCAAATCCTTTTGCTATGAAAGCTAACATACCATTCGTCTTCTTCACTGCCTGCTGCACCTGCATGCCTACTTTCAATGACTGGTGTACCATGACACCCAGGTCTCGCTGCATCTCCCTTTTCCTAATCGGCCATCATTTAGATAAAAGTCTGCTTTCCTGTTTTTCCACTAAAATGGATAACCTCACATTTATCCATATTATACTGCATCTGCCAAACATTTGCCCACTCACCCAGCCTATCCAAGTCACCTTGCAGTCTCCTAGCATCCTCCTCACAGCTAACACTGCCCCCCAGCTTAGTGTCATCCACTAACTTGGAGATATTGCCTTCAATTCCCTCATCCAGATCATTAATATATATTGTAAATAGCTGGGGTCCCAGCACTGAGCCTTGCGGTACCCCACTAGTCACTGCCCGCCATTGTGAAAAGGACCCGTTTACTCCTACTCTTTGCTTCCTGTTTGCCAGCCAGTTCTCTATCCACATCAATACTGAATTACAACTCCCCCACTCACCTTAAGCCTATGATAAGAGGTTTAATCATGTGGCAATAAAATCAATATTGACCATTGACCATTGAATGATTTTATTATTGGAAAGAACAAATGTAGGTTGTGTGACCGTTTTGGGGAAAATCTGCCTTCAGACGACAGAGATAACTGCTACTTGACACTTCAAATCTCACTCCCATCCTGACCTATCTGTGGCCTCCTGTACAGTTATCAAGTTGTCTAACATGAGTTTACTTTAGTTTAGTTTAGAGATAGAGTGTGGAAATAGGCCCTTCGACCCACCGAGTCCATGATGACCACTAATGACCCATATACGAAACATCACCCATTCCTTTTCCCCAGAGATGCTGCCTGTCATAGAAACATAGACATAGAAACATAGAAAATAGGTGCAGGAGTAGGCCATTCGGCACTTCGAGCCTGCACCGCCATTCAATATGATCATGGCTGATCATCCAACTCAGTATCCCGTACCTGCCTTCTCTCCATACCCCCTGATCCCCTTAGCCACAAGGGCCACATCTAACTCCCTCTTAAATATAGCCAATGAACTGGCTTCAACTACCCTCTGTGGCAGAGAGTTCCAGAGATTCACCACTCTCTGTGTGAAAAAAGTTCTTCTCATCTCGGTTTTAAAGGATTCCCCCTTATCCTTAAGCTGTGACCCCTTGTCCTGGACTTCCCCAACATCGGGAACAATCTTCCTGCATCTAGCCTGTCCAACCCCTTAAGAATTTTGTAAGTTTCTATAAGGTCCCCTCTCAATCTCCTAAATTCTAGCGAGTATAAACCAAGTCTATCCAGTCTTTCTTCATAAGACAGTCCTGACATCCCAGGAATCAACCTGGTGAACCGTCTCCGCACTCCCTCTATGGCAATAATGTCCTTCCTCAGATTTGGAGACTAAAACTCTACGCAATACTCCAGGTGTGGTCTCACCAAGACCCTGTACAACTGCAGTAGAACCTCCCTGCTCCTATACTCAAATCCTTTTGTAATGAAAGCTAACATACCATTTGCTTTCTTTACTGCCTGCTGCACCTGCATGCCTACTTTCAATGACTGGTGTACCATGACACCCAGGTCTCGCTGCATCTCCCCTTTTCCTAGTCGGCCGCCATTTAGATAATAGTCTGCTTTCCTGTTTTTGCCACCAAAATGGATAACCTCACATTTATCCACATTATACTGCATCTGCCAAACATTTGCCCACTCACCCAGCCTATCCAAGTCACCTTGCAGTCTCCTAGCATCCTCCTCACAGCTAACACTGCCCCCCAGCTTAGTGTCATCCGCAAACTTGGAGATATTGCCTTCAATTCCCTCATCCAGATCATTAATATATATTGTAAATAGCTGGGGTCCCAGCACTGAGCCTTGCGGTACCCCACTAGTCACTGCCTGCCATTGTGAAAAGGACCCGTTTACTCCTACTCTTTGTTTCCTGTTTGCCAGCCAGTTCTCTATCCACATCAGTACTGAACCCCCAATGCCTTGTGCTTTAAGTTTGTATACTAATCGCTTATGTGGGACCTTGTCGAAAGCCTTCTGGAAGTCCAGATACACCACATCCACTGGTTCTCCCCTATCCACGCTACTAGTTACATCCTCGAAAAATTCTATAAGATTCGTCAGACATGATTTACCTTTCGTAAATCCATGCTGACTTAGTCCAATGATTTCACCACTTTCCAAATGTGCTGCTATCCCATCTTTAATAACTGACTCTAGCAGTTTCCCCACTACCGATGTTAGACTAACTGGTCTGTAATTCCCCATTTTCTCTCTCCCTCCCTTCTTAAAAAGTGGGGTTACGTTTGCTACCCGCCAATCTTCAGGAACTACTCCAGAATCTAAAGAGTTTTGAGAGATTATTACTAATGCATCCACTATTTCTGGAGCTACTTCCTTAAGTACTCTGGGATGCAGCCTATCTGGCCCTGGGCATTTATCGGCCTTTAATCCATTCAATTTACCCAACACCACTTCCCGGCTAACCTGGATTTCACTCAATTCCTCCAACTCCTTTGATCCGCGGTCCCCTGCTCTTTCCAGCAAATTATTTATGTCTTCCTTAGTGAAGATGGAACCAAAGTAGTTATTCAATTGCTCCGCCATATCCTTGTTCCCCATGATCAACTCACCTGTTTCTGACTGCAAGGGACCTACATTTGTTTTAACTAATCTCTTTCTTTTCACATATCCCGTCCCGCTGATTTACTCCAGCATTTTGTGTCTAATGAAAACATTGCACATGTTTCTCTTTCCATTGATGCCACCTGACTTGATGAATATTTCTAGCAATCCCTGCTATCATTACAAGGAGGACTAACAACCCTACCAAACCATGAATTAAAAAATGTAAGGATCTGCTAAAACCTACAATGCATACAGAATTTAAAAGATTACCAAGTCAAAAAGCAAGGGCAATAATCTTTCCAATGCATTGATTTGTGAAAATTAATGTTGTGAATCTTTGGATGAGAATCATTTGATGAATATTTCAGATATATTTACATGTCTATCAATAAGATTAAGGGAATCTGAACCGAGGTTGTGGATGTAATTCCTAGGAAGGAGAGGCAGTCTAAAGATTAGATTTACAACATATGTATATGAAGCATACATCACTAAAATATTCCATCCTCATTCTTTAGGGAACGGGGGTTCCCCTCTTCTATTATAGATGAGGATCTCACCAGGGTCTCTTCTATACCCCGTGACTCTGCTCTCACTCCCCATCCCCCCACCCATAACAAGGGCAGAGTCCCCCTTGTCCTCCCATTCCACCCCACCAGCCATCGCATACAACAGATAATCCTACTACGTTTTCGCCACCTCCAACGGGATCCCACCACTGGCCACATCTTCCCACCTTCTTCCCTTTTCAGCTTTCCGCAGAGACCGCTCCCTCCGTAACACCCTGGTCAATTTGTCCCTTCCCACCCGAACCACCCCCTCCCCTGGTACTTTCCCTTTCAACCGCAGGAAATGCTACACTTGTCGCTTTACCTCCCCCCTTGACTCCATCCAAGGACCCAAGCAGTCTTTCCAGGTGCGGCAGAGGTTCACCTGCACCTCCTCCAGCCTCATCTATTGCATCCGCTGCTCTAGGTGTCAGCTGCTCTACATCGGTGAGACCAAGTGTAGGCTTGCCGATCGCTTCGCCCAACACCTCCGCACAGTTCACAATAACCAACCTGATATCCCGGTGGCTCAGCACTTCAACTCCCCCTCCCATTCCGAATCCGACCTTTCTGTCCTGGGCCTCCTCCATGGCCAGAGTGAGTCCCATGATAAATTGGAGGAGCAGCACCTCATATTTCACTTGCGTAGTTTACACCTCAGGGGTATGAACATTGACTTCTCCAATTTCAGATAGTCCTTGCTTTCTCCCTCTTTCCCCTCCCCTTCCCAGCTCTCCCTCAGCCCCCTGTCTCTGCCTCTTCCTTTCTTCCCGCCCCCCCCCACCCCCACATCAGTCTGAAGAAGGGTCTCGACCCGAAACGTCACCTATTCCTTCTCTCCATAGATGCTGCCTCACCCGCTGAGTTTTTCCAGCATTTTTGTCTACCTTTGAATTTTCCAGCAGCTGCGGTTCCTTCTTAAACAAAACTATGACTCAACTATGAGATCAGAGATAAAAATATTTAGATTTGGGTGTAATTTGAAAACACGGATTTGCATGTTTGCACTTTCGCTTGAAAATATTGCAGAGAACATTTCTAATATAATTGATTTTCTGAGAACTGAAAAGAGTTGGGTTAGGGTTGAGGCAAAGGTTAATTGAGATGTTCAATATCATGAATGGAATAAACAATAAAGTGATGTTTCCAATAGCAGAAGAGTTAGTAACCAGCTAACATCACGGATATTGAAAAGCCAAGTGAGAGAGAAATTTTAATTTATGCACTGAGATGCAGCAATCTAGAATATGTTGCATGAAGGAATAGTGGAAGGAATGAACAATTTCCTTGTTTGGGAGGCACGGTGGCGCAGCGGTAGAGTTACTGCCTTACAGTATTTGCAGCACCAGAGACCCGGGTTTGATCCCGACTATGGGTGCTGTCTTTACGGAGTTTGTACGTTCTCCTCGTGACCTCTGTGATCTTCGGTTTCCCCCCGCACTCCAAAGACGTACAGGTATGTAAGTTAATTGGCTTGGTGCATGTGTAAATTGTCCCTAGCAGTGTAGGATAGTGTCAATGTGCGGGGATCACTGGTCGGCGCATACTCAGTGGGCCAAAGGGCCTGTTTCCGCGTGTATTTCTAAAACTAAAACTAAAACTGAAATAAAGAGGTTACTAGGTATTTTCAATTAGTTTTAATTATAATTATAATAATCTTGTTTACATAAATGTGTATATAATATGACAGAATTTTGCATTGAATTTGAAACATAGAAACATATAAAATAGGTGCAGGAGTAGGACATTCGGCCCTTCGAGCCTGCACCCCCTTCCACATGATCATGGCTGATCATCCAACTCAGTATCCTGTACCTGCTTTCTCTCCATTTAGCCACAAGGGCCACATCTAACTCCCAGCTCCCAACTTCAAGCTGGAGTTCAATCCAATATTTAGATTTTAAATCTAAACACAGGAATCTAGTCAAGTCATGAGTTTAATTGTTCATATTCATAGGTTTTAGGAGCAGAATTAGGCCATTCGAGCCATCAAGTCTACTCCGCCATTCAATCATGGCTGATCTATCTTGCCCTCTCAACCTCATTCTCCTGCCTTCACCTCATAACCCCTGACATCAATACTAACCATGTTATTTGGTTATATGGTTATAATCAAGAATAGTAAGATTAAACGAGAACTTACCAGTTTGAAGTTTGATCTGTATTTTATGAGGAGTTACGATGAGGGATTACGTGAAGAAGCCCGCCCCAGGACGCATTGCGGCATAACTTCAAAGCAGCGGTGTGGAATCACAGACAGACACGTATTTGAAGTAACATAGTAAAGAATAAAGAGACATCAATTATCAGTTTGATCCATGTAATGAGGGTGGGAGCGGAGGGCACGTAATCCCTCATCGTAACTCCTCATAAAATACAGATCAAACTTCAAACTGGTAAGTTCTCGTTTAATCTTACTATTTTACTTCGGAGTCACGTGAGTGACTTCGTGAAGATTTCAAAGCTCTGTGATTTCAAACCGTGTAACAGCTTATATCACTCGCTGCCGAAGCCTTTGAGGGAGGAAGCGTGTTATCATAATCAACCAATGATTCTGTTTATAGAAAAAACCAATGGTATTTTACAATAACACTGAAGAATTTTAAATGCTCCCCTTGGCTAATTTGAATATTTGCAGATTGGAATCTTCCTGCAAATAAAAACAGGTTTTGTCAACAGTTTATAATAATTTATTTCTCTGAACGTTTTACCCCCACTATTCTGCTGTAGCCAGGATGTGGTTTACAGGCACGTCCATTCTTTTGCCGTTGACGTGGAAGCTTCTCCTGTGGGATGACAACTTTATACATGTTAGTTTTATCCCAGGAGCTTTAACCTGCTTGAGCCATTTCAAAAAAGGCTTGTTACCCGACCACAAGGTTTTTTGTGACCAACCCACAAGGCTTTTCATCTCCCTCGCATAATTAGGTTGTGTCTATGTAAGGTAATAGGGTCTTGGCACATACCGTGTTTTCTGGCGGATAGCCCGTTTTTTATGACTGGATAAAGTGTTCCTGGTCTGGTTTGACCATTCCCTGAACAAATGATAGAGATCTGGTCTGAAGCTGTGAGCATGGTGTCTAGTTGAAAATAGGAGTAGTGACTGGACACTCTGTGCTGCTCCATGTGCCTTTAACATATGTTTTTAGTGCATAGAAGGTTCAGGTTTAGGACTCTGGCTGGTGGGATCCCCTGAAGTGTGGTTAACCACTGTGACATCCCATATATAGGTGTACCTAGTCTAGGGGTTTAGAGTTTTAATACCCTTTAAATTTACCACCAGCCAGTGACCCCATGGCCTGTTGTCCTGTAGCTGTTTTGAAAAAGAACAGGCAGGGCAATTCTAGCTGTGTTGATGGCACTGTAGCCGAATCCTTCATCATGATGAAGGTTCTCCAGGAATTCCAGTTCGTAGTACCTGTATCGGATGAGTAGGTTTTCCCCTTTATCCTTGCAGTACTTCTCTTGATGCTGGACAAGTGTTGTAGTCCAGTGGATGTTCAAAAGGATGCTGACATGGTGTCGATTATTCAGTATAACAATCCCAGTCCCAGAGGCTTGCGCAGAATCTGCAGCTCAGGAGCTTATTTCTCATGGCACAGTTGATTTGTGCCCGGCTCCGATATTAATAATTCTGGGTACTGAAGCAGAATCCTTTTGTACTGTGCGTTGTTCTCGATTGGTGAGGCAGAAGGGAAAAATACATAGAATTAATTTCACCAATGCAGCGTGAACGCATTTGTCTATCAATATTATAAATACATTCTTGAATGACAACATGACCTATAGGTCAGAAAAGTTAATATATATAGCTGACGATCTTTCTGCTGGAACTATCTGTCCCAGAGAATTTTTTTTTTTTTTTTTTTTTTTTTTTTAATGAGGATTCCACTGGCCCAGGGTCTGGTTTCCCCCCGCGACATACATAGGACATCCCCGAACACCTGGTGATATAGCGTTAATGCAAATAATCGATATCAGTTTCACATTCCATTTTAATTGTCATTGTCAGTGTACAGTACAGCGACAATGAAATGCATTAATATCTGTTGCATCATTTAGCTTAATAGTTTTGTTAACTTTATATGAAAACATCTAATTGATGTAGTCCTTAATATTATGTGACCTGGTGTCTGTCACTGTATTTTTCTTACCGCCCAGGTAAGTTGTTGATAGTCAAATACATCTATGGATATACCATTGCCAAATTGGTTTGACCAACTTCTCATATGATACCGACTTTATGCTGCCATATGGTTAATATAGGCCACCTCCATAGTGTAGTCTATTTATACCCATACATGCAAGTGCTTTAAAACTCATAAAATTCACCCGAACATTTTTTAGATAATTAATGCCCAGTATAAGTGGTAACCCCACCACTGTCTTTCTGATATTACTTCAGTGGGTAACTTCATGAGATGCTCAATGACAACGTATATGTTGTTTTTGATACTAACATCTGAATGATGTAGACAGAAATGGTACCATTTTTTCCCAATTACTCTGTTATTTGTCGAGTAGTTGGTAGTTTGACCATTACTTTGTGCTTGTTAGTGCCAATTCAACTATGTTGTCTCTTGGCATCCTTATAGTTACGTGGACTGAATTAATACGAAAGCCGAGATAGTCCAAGAAAGCGCTCTATATGCTGGTAGGAACCAGACCCACCTACCTCCATGGTTATTGGCGGTTTTGTGTTTTCTGTTTTCTGAGTGCTTTTGTTCTGAGGATGTGCTGGCGACGTTGGGGGGGGGGCGCATTTTCCAGGGGGTCCGCGGCGGGCCCTGATCTAAAAGATCTTTGGGGATAGTGCGGCCCCAAGCTTTCACCAGTCCCATATTCTAGACATAGACTGGTGGATGCCGTGAGGTGCTGCTGTTAGGGTATCGAAAGTCGTGGTTTGCTCGTCCCTTGGCCTGCCCTCATGATGCCGAAGGTTTTTTGATACCTCTTCGATCTCCTTCAGCTTTTTGTTCAGATCTCTCCCAAATAGCAGTGAGTCTGCCTCCGCTGCTGGGCTTTGCTCAAGCCTGCATCTTTGAGATTGAGGGCAGGTGTTGTATTTCCCTTCAGAGATTATTTAGTTCGAATCGTGTTGATCTCTTTATCTCCACAGAACAAGCATAGGCTGTGATAGCTGACATCAGGAGCCTTCGGATCCGCTGTAGCTTGAGTTTTTATGCCCGCATAAGGGCCCCCACAACTTCCAGATTTTGCTGTTTTAGGCTTATTCCCCTTAAGGGCCTCATAGTTCTCTGGTGCTGTATATTCTTGCTGGCTGCCATTGTTTTGGCTCCGGCAGTGCTCCAGCCCGTGGGGTTGCTACCGAAGCGGTCCACGACACCCAACAGCTGTTCCTGATCCTGCACCTCATGCATACTCCCGATTTTGTCCGCCTGCCCCATTTGCAGACCAGCCCTGCCCTGGTCACCAAAGCTAGCCTCCTGCTCCAACCCGTGGTATGAGGGTAGCAAAGGGCAGTGCCTGAACGACACTATGGAGGAGGTGCCTGTCCTGTCTCGCCGGGAGCGCTGCTGTTCCCGGTGGACCTTCTCCTCCAGGAGCTGCTAAGTGCAGCTCAGGCGGCTGTCTCTCTCTGCTTTGGTAGAGACATGTCCCCCTCCGACGAATCGGAGATGACCGGCCGTTTGGCTTCCTGGCCGCTTTCCCAGTCCGCCGTGTAGGCTCTGGCGAGACTGGCTTGGCTCGGTCTCAGGGATAGCGAAAACGCTCTGCGAGCGATGCTGCCGCCGGTTGCTGCCCCGCTGGTAGAGTTGGAGCGGGGCAGTTTCTCTTTGCGAGTTTTTTGCGTTGAGTTCCTGAAATCTGTAATAAAACACAACTGCAAACTCACCTTCCCAATGCCCAAGAGCCGCTCCTGCAGCTCAGGCGGCTGTCTCTCCCCCTCCTGGGTGGAGAGACGTCCCAGTCCGATGTCAGCTCCACCGCCGGGTTTTACACACATCCAGCCCGCTGCTCAGGTGCTAGCGGGCTGGCTCGGTCGCGGTGTCGGGTTTGCGGACCGCCCGCTAAGCGGTCCACCCCTGTTTGCTGCCCAATGCGTCGAGCGGGCAGGTGCAGCATTTTCCCCCCAGCCCGCAGCTGATGCTGACGGGCTTGGTGCAGTATCGGGAGCGGGCCGTTGATTAGCGGTCCTCGCTCTCTCTCTCTCTCTCTGCACTCGGGCTGCTGCTCACCTGCACTCGGGCTGCAGCGCACTCCACGCCAGCACTGCACAGTGGGTCCCCCTAACGGCTCCGCAAATGTCGGAAGCCTCCTCCCGCCCGCCTGCCTGCCTCACCTGGACAGTACTCGCGAGCGAGCGAGGACTGAGGGGACCCCAACGCAGTGCTAGCGCCGTCTTCCTGCGCTCTCAATGTCGCCCCTGTGGAGAGTTTACCGGCACCGGCACAGCTCCCATTCATGGTCCGCCGGCGCTCTCTCTCCCTAGTAGCGTCTTTCCTCCCCTCCCTCGAACGGAAAACTCCTCCCGGAGTCCAAGGGGGCCGCTTGCACGCCCTGCGGGAAACAAGCAGACGCAAAGGGGCTGTAACAGTAAAGGTAAGTACTTACCTAAACTTAGATTTTTTCTCGTTTCTTCGGGAGCCCTGACTCCCGGCTGCCGCTTTGCATGTCTGAAACGTAATGCCGCAATGCGTCCTGGGGCGGGCTTCTTCACGAAGTCACTCGCGTGACTCCGAAGTAAAATCTATCAATCTCTGCCTTAAAAATATCCATTGACTTGGCCTCCTCAGCCACCTGTGGCAATGAATTCCACAGATTCACCACCCTCTGACTAAAGAAATTCCTCCTCATCTCCTTTTTTAATGGTACGTTCTTTTATTCTGATGCTGTTGCCTCTGGTCCTATACTCTCCCACTAGTGAAAACATCCTCTCCGCATTCACTCTCTCCATGCCTTTCACTATTTTCGATATTTCAATGCTCCCCCCTTATCCTTCAAAACCCCAGCAGGTACAGGTGAACACATATGTTAAACATATGCACCATGGCATATGCGGCCATCATTTAGATAAAAGTCTGCTTTCCTGTTTTTGCCACCAAAATGGATAACCTCACATTTATCCACATTATACTGCATCTGCCAAACATTTTCCCACTTACCCAGCCTATCCAAGTCACCTTGCAGTCTCCTGGCATCCTCCTCACAGCTAACACTGCCCCCCAGCTTAGTGTCATCTGCAAACTTGGAGATATTGCCTTCAATTCCCTCATCCAGATCATTAATATATATTGTAAATAGCTGGGGTCCCAGCACTGAGCCTTGCGGTACCCCACTAGTCACTGCCTGCCATTGTGAAAAGGACCCGTTTACTCCTACTCTTTGCTTCCTGTTTGCCAGCCAGTTCTCTATCCACATCAATACTGAATTACAACTCCCCCACTCACCTTAAGCCTATGATAAGAGGTTTAATCATGTGGCAATAAAATCAATATTGACCATTGACCATTGAATGATTTTATTATTGGAAAGAACAAATGTAGGTTGGGTGACCGTTTTGGGGAAAATCTGCCTTCAGACGACAGAGATAACTGCTACTTGACACTTCAAATCTCACTCCCATCCTGACCTATCTGTAGCCTCCTGTACAGTTATCAAGTTGTCTAACGTGAGTTTACTTTAGTTTAGTTTAGAGATAGAGTGTGGGAATAGGCCCTTCGACCCACCGAGTCCACGATGACCACTAATGACCCATACGAAACGTCACCCATTCCTTTTCTCCAGAGATGCTGCCTGTCCCGCTGAGTTACTCCAGCATTTTGTGTCTAATGAAAACATTGCACATGTTTCTCTTTCCATTGATGCCACCAGACTTGATGAATATTTCTAGCAATCCCTGCTATCATTACAAGGAGGACTAACTCACAAACCTACCCAACCATGAATTAAAAAATGTAAGGGTCTGCTAAAACCTACAATGCATACAGAATTTAAAAGATTACCAAGTCAAAAACCAAGGGCAATAGTCTTTCCAATGCATTGATTTGTGAAAATTAATGTTGTGAATCTTTGGATGAGAATCATTTGATGAATATTTCAGATATATTTACATGTCTATCAATAAGATTAAGGGAATCTGAACCGAGGTTGTGGATGTAATTCCTAGGAAGGAGAGGCAGTCTAAAGATTAGATTTACAACATATGTATATGGAGCATACATCACTAAAATATTCCATCCTCATTCTTTAGGGAACGGGGGTTCCCCTCTTCTATTATAGATGAGGCTCTCACCAGGGTCTCTTCTACACCCCGTGACTCTGCTGTCACTCCCCATCCCCCCACCCATAACAAGGGCAGAGTCCCCCTTGTCCTCACCTTCCACCCCACCAGCCGTCGCATATAACAGATAATCCTACGACGTTTTCGCCACCTCCAACGGGATCCCACCACTGGCCACATCTTCCCATCTTCTTCCCTTTTCAGCTTTCCGCATAGACCGCTCCCTCCATAACTCCCTGGTCAATTTGTCCTTTCACACCTAACCCACCCCCTCCCCTGGTACTTTCCCTTTCAACCGCAGGAAATGCTACACTTGTCGCTTTTCCTCCCACCTTGACTCCATCCAAGGACCCAAGCAGTCTTTCCAGGTGCGGCATAGGTTCACCTGCACCTCCTCCAGCCTCATTTATTGCATCCGCTGCTCTAGGTGTCAGCTGCTCTACATCGGTGAGACCAAGCGTAGGCTTGCCGATTGCTTCGCCCAACACCTCCGCACAGTTCGCAATAACCAACCTGATCTCCCGGTGGCTCAGCACTTTAACTCCCCCTCCCATTCCGAATCCGACCTTTCTGTCCTGGGCCTCCTCCATGGCCAGACTGAGTCCTATGATAAATTTGAGGAGCTGCACCTCATATTTTGCTTGCGTAGTTTACACCTCAGGGGTATGAACATTGACTTCTCCAATTTCAGATAGTCCTTGCTTTCTCCCTCTTTCCCCTCCCCTTCCCAGCTCTCCCACAGTCCACTGTCTCTGCCTCTTCCTTTCTTCATGTTCCGCAACCCCCCCCCCCCACCCCCACATCAGTCTGAAGAAGGGTCTCAACCAGAAACGCCACCTATTTCCTTCGCTCCATAGATGCTGCCTCACCCGCTGAGTTTCTCCAGCGTTTTTGTCTACCTTTGAATTTTCCAGCAGCTGCGGTTCCTTCTTAAACAAAACTATCTCAACTATGAGATCAGAGATAAAAATATTTAGATTTGGGTGTAATTTGAAAACACGGATTTGCATGTTTGCACTTTCGCTTGAAAATATTGCAGAGAACATTTCTAATATAATTGATTTTCTGAGAACTGAGAAGAGTTGGTTTAGGGTTGAGGCAAAGGTTAATTGAGATGTTCAATATCATGAATGGAATAAACAATAAAGTGATGTTTCCAATAGCAGAAGAGTTAGTAACCAGCTAACATCACGGATATTGCAAAAGCCAAGTGAGAGAGTAATTTTAATTTATGCACTGAGATGCGGCAATCTAGAATATGTTGCATGAAGGAATAGTGGAAGGAATGAACAAATTCCTTGTTTGGGAGGCACGGTGGCGCAGCGGTAGAGTTACTGCCTTACAGCATTTGCAGCACCAGAGACCCGGGTTTGATCCCGACTATGGGTGCTGTCTTTACGGAGTTTGTACGTTCTCCTCGTGACCTCCGTGATCTTCAGTTTCCCCCCACACTCCAAAGACGTACAGGTATGTAAGTTAATTACGTAGAAACATAGAAACATAGAAAGTAGGTGCGAGAGCAGACCACCAGGTCCATCGAGCCCGCACCGCCATTCGCTCATGGCTGAACACTAAACAGACACACTTACCCACAAACAGTAGACACAAGACACAGAACACAAGACACTACCCTCCCCTTTATACCGCTATCACCCCTCTCCACCCCAAGAACCTCGTGATCTCCTGGGGGAGGCAAAAAACCGGATAAAAACCCAGGTCCAATTCGGGAAAAAAATCCGGGAAATTCCTCTCCGACCCCAATCTAGGCGATCGACACTTGTCCAGGAGATCACTCAGGTCTTACTATACTAACCATACCTAGGTCCATATCCCTGCCCTCTCCCCGTAGCCCCTTATCCCCTTGGCAGCTAAAAAACCATCTATTTTAGTCTTAAATATATTTAAAGTTTCTGCTTCCACTGCTCCCTGGGGCAGTGAATTCCATAAATTAACCACCCTCTGGGTGAAGAAGTTCTTCCTCATCTCAGTTTTAAAAGAGCCCCCCCTTATTCTGCAACTATGTCCCCTAGTTCTAGTTTCCCCGATCATTGGGAACATCCTCGGTGCATCCACCCGATCAAGGCCCCTCACGATCTTATATGTTTCAATGAGAACGCCTCTCATTCTTCTAAACTCCAAAGAGTAGAGTTCCAGCCTACTTAACCTTTCCTCATATGTCAATCCCCTCATTGCAGGAATTAATCTTGTAAACCTTCGCTGCACTGCCTCCAGGGCTAGTACATCCTTTCTTAAGTATGGACCCCAGAACTGTACACAGTATTCCAAATGTGGTCTCACTAATACTGTGTACAGCTGCAGCAAGACCTCCGTGTTTTTATACTCAATCCCCCTAGCAATAAAGGCCAAAACTCCATTGGCCTTCCTGATTGCTTGCTGCACCTGCATACTAACTTTCAGTGATTCATGTACTAATACCCCTAGATCCCTTTGCGTTGCATTACAACGCAGCTCCTCCTCATTTAGAAAATAACTTGCCCTATCATTTTTTTTCCCAAAGTGAATGACTTCACATTTATTAGTATTAAATTTCATCTGCCAAGTTGTTGCCCACTCACCTAGCTTATCTATATCCTTTTGCAGACTCTTCCTATCCTCCTCATCCCCTACTTTTCCTCCCATTTTTGTATCGTCCGCAAATTTTGATATATTACACTTGGTTCCCTCCTCCAAATCATTTATATAAATTGTGAACAACTGGGGTCCCAGCACCGACCCTTGCGGAACCCCGCTAGTTACCGGTTGCCATCCCGAGTATGAACCATTTATCCCCACTCTCTGCTTCCTATTTGTTAGCCAATCCTCTACCCATGCTAATATATTACCCCCAATCCCATAATTTTTTATTTTTAGCAATAGTCTCTTATGTGGCACCTTGTCAAAAGCCTTGGTGCATGTGTAAATTGTCCCTAGCGTGTGTAGGATAGTGTCAATGTGCGGGGATCACTGGTCGGCGCATACTCAGTGGGCCAAAGGGCCTGTTTCCGCGATGTATTTCTAAAACTAAAACTAAAACTGAAATAAAGAGGTTACTAGGTATTTTCAATTAGTGTATATATGACAGAATTTTGCATTGAATTTGAAACAGAAACATATAAAATAGGTGCAGGAGTAGGACATTCGGCCCTTCGAGCCTGCACCCCCTTCCACATGATCATGGCTGATCATCCAACTCAGTATCCTGTACCTGCTTTCTCTCCATTTAGCCACAAGGGCCACATCTAACTCCCAGCTCCCAACTTGAAGCTGTAGTTCAATCCAATATTTAGATTTTAAATCTAAACACAGGAATCTAGTCAAGTCATGAGTTTAATTGTTCATATTCATAGGTTTTAGGAGCAGAATTAGGCCATTCGAGTCATCAAGTCTACTCCGCCATTCAATCATGGCTGATCTATCTTGCCCTCTCAACCCCATTCTCCTGCCTTCACCTCATAACCCCTGACATCCATACTAACCATGTTATTTGGTTATATGGTTATAATCAAGAATCTATCAATCTCTGCCTTAAAAATATCCATTGACGGCCTCCTCAGCCACCTGTGGCAATTAATTCCACAGATTCACCACCCTCTGACTAAAGAAATTCCTCCTCATCTCCTTTTTTAATGGTACATCCTTTTATTCTGAAGCTGTTGCCTCTGATCCTATACTCTCCCACTAGTGAAAACATCCTCTCCGCATTCACTCTCTCCAGGCCTTTCACTATTTTCGATATTTCAATGCTCCCCCCTAATCCTTCAAAACCCCAGCAGGTACAGGTGAACACATATGTTAAACATATGCACCATGGCATATGCGGCTCGCCTGCAGTCCATCTGTTCCTTTCATTTTTGTTGTTTTCTTGTCCTGTTTTAGCTAGTTAATTTGAGTTATTAGATTGTGTATGTGTGGGGGTTGGGAGAAACGTGTTTATTCTCTTCCTTTGGGGGGTTGCGACCTTTTCTTGTCGTATCCCCCGTCTCCGTCTGCGTTGAGGCCTAATGGCGGAGCTGGCAGCCTCCTACTGCGACCGACCACAAGGCTCCAGAGGCAGAGCCAGCTAGGACTTACCTGCACGATTCTGGCCGACTTCAGGACGGTGGCGGGTTCTGGCGTTCTGGCGGCAGCCCTGCTCGGGGCTGGGGCGGCGTTCCGACGACGGCAGCCCGACTCAGGGCTGAGGCGGCGTTCTGGCGATCCAACTTCGGAGGTTTGGCCGCGGGCCCAGTAGACGACATCGTTGGGAGCTCGCAGGTCACAGGTTGGTGACCTGTTTTTCCAGGGCGCTCCCGTGGCAACAGCCTCGTCTGCTGGACTGGAGGGCGGCAGCTTCGGCAGCTTCGACCACCCCGGGCCGCGGAGTTTGAACCGGCCCGTTCGCGGAGCACGGTTGAGCCGCGGGTCTTACTTACCGTCACCCGGTGGGGGTCACAAGATCGGAGGCCTGGATCGCCTTAGCGCAGAGGGAGAACAAGGAGGGAAAAGACAAAGACTTAAGATTTTTGCCTATCATCACAGTGAGGAGGTGCCTGATGAACTCACTGTGGTGGATGTTAAATTTGTGTTTATTGTGTGTTTTATTATTTTACTATATGTATGACTGCAAGGCAAGTAAATTTCGTTCAGACCGAAAGTTCTGAATGACAATAAAGTTTTCAAGATATGCACCTGGAATAGGATAATGACATTCTTACTTGCTGCAGATTTACAGGCATATTAATGCAATATATATAAACGGGACTGAGGTGGAGCACGTCTCCAGCTATAAATTCCTCGGAGTACATATCTCGGAGGATTTGTCCTGGTCCCTCAACACCTCCAAGCTGATCAAAAAGGCACAGCAGCGCCTTTACTTCCTGAGGAGGCTCAAGAAAGCCCACCTGTCCCCCCCCGGATCCTGACCAACCTTTACCGCTGTACCATAGAGAGTATCCTGACCACAGAGAGTATCCTGACCACCTGCTTCACGGTATGGTACAGCAGCTGCACTGCTGCGGACAGGAAGGCACTACAACGGGTGGTGAAAACCGCGCAGCACATCATCGGTGCCCCGCTCCCTGCCATGGATGCCCTCCACCGAAAACGGTGTCTGAGACGGGCTGGGAAGATCATCAAAGACCCCTCACACCCCAACCATGGACTGTTTGCCCTCCTCCCATCAGGGAGGCGGTACAGGAGCCTCAGGTCACGTACTAGTAGGATGAGGAACAGCTTCTACAATAATACAATCACATTGCTGAACTCGGGAGTCCCGTCGATAGATTTCTCCGGTCCCTCAGTCCCCATTGTTTAATTATTCTGTATTTTTTGATTATTCTGTATCTTCTCTCTTTCTATTTTTTTTTTTTCTTTATGCACAACTACTACGGACTGACGCAAAACTGCATTTCGTTGTACTCATATTTGTATTTGTGCGATGACATTAAAGTTGAATTGAACAAAACAACAAATAAAAACACAATAATGTATTAATTTTACCTAGTAACCAGACCATGTTAGTGCTTGCCCAAGTATGTATGTAACCTTATATCAAGCCCACAGTAGATTGTTACTGAGGGAGGGGTGTGGTTAGTATTTTTTTACTTTAGATTTGTTTATTGTCATGTGCATCAAGGTACAGTGAAAAGATTTTTAGGGTTTTGCAGGGTGGTTCAAGAACCTGATACTTTGTGGGAAGAAACTGCACTTGAACCAGGAGCTAATGGTTCTCAGGCTCCTGTGCCTTCTTCCCGATGGTAGCAACAAGACGAGCGTGTACCAGGATGGTGTGAGTCTTGGATGATATTAGCTGGCTTCGAAGGTTGTGAGGTCCATTGCATAGTGAGGAGGTCAATACCCATGATGCACCAGGAATTGTCCACCATTTTCTGCAGCCTCCTTCATTATTGTGCGTTGGTGTTGCTGAGCCAGGCTGTGGTGCAACCAGTCATTATTCTCTAGTATATACCTCTAGAAGCGTGACAGAATATTTGGCAACAGGCAAAATCTCCACAAATCTCTGAGTAAGTAGAGTCATTGATGAGCTTGCAGTGTGCTGGGTGCAGGAGAGCTCATCAGAAGTGTGCTTGCCCACGAACATGAGTTTGTTGACTCCACCACCATCATGCCGATAAAGACACATTCTTCACCGGATGGTGCCACCTGCGATGGCAGCCTCGTCAGCGGTTTGTCTGTCTTTTTGTCTTTTTTGTTATTTTTAGTGTGTTTTAAAAAGTTTGTGTTAATGTTCTCTGGTTTGTTTTATTTGGAGGGTGGGGTAGGGGTTGGGGGAAACTTTTTTTTCAATCACTTGCCAGAGATGCGATTGTTTTCTGGGTTGTATCTCCAGTCGCTCTGCGGGCTAACATCATGGAGCTGGCAGCCTTGCTCGAGACTGACTTTTAGCCCCACCGCGGGGCCGTGGACTTACCATCAGAGCCTGCGATCCCTTGCCTGGGATCGATGCTCCAACCGCAGCCTGCAGATTTCAACATCAAGGAGCTCGCAGTCTCGGATAGAGACTGATGTCGGGAAGCTCCAAGTCACACGAGGTTCAACTAGCCCTGACCCGGGGTCCGATCGCCCGGCGCGGGGGAGCTGAAATCCCCCTGATGCGGGACCTTGATTGCCCCGACACGGTGGGCCTGACCGTCGGGTATGGGAACCAACTTCGCCCGGACAACGGAAGACTCGAGGCTCCCGACCATGAGAGAACAAAGACGGGAAGAGATTTAACTTTTTTTTCGTCTTCCATCACAGTGAGGAATGAGGAGGAGTCACTATGGTGGATGTTTATGTTAAAATGTATTTTGTGTGTCTTGTTGCTTTTTATTGGTATGACTGTATGGCAAATCAAATTCCTTGTATTTTGCAAAACTTACTTGGCTAATAAAGTATGATTATGATTCATGGAATACCAAGGCATGGGAGGTGAGTGATTGGAGTGATAGAGTCATTGAGACATAGAGTGATACAGTGTGGAAACCATCCCTTCGGCCCAACTTGCCCACACCGGCCAACATATCCCAGCTGCACTTGTCCCACTTGCCCGCGTTGGGTCCATATCCCTCCAAACCTGTCCAATCCATGTACCTGTCTAATTATTTCAAATGTTGGGATAGTCCCAGCCTCAACTACCTCCTCTGACAGTTTGTTCCATACACCCACCACCCTTTGTGTGAAAAAGTTACCCCTCAGATTCCTATTAAAATCTTTTCTCTTTAAACCTATGTCCTCTGGTCTTCAATTCACTTACTCTGGACAAGAGACTGGGTGCCTCTACCCAACCTATTCCTCTCATGTTGATATGGACATTACCTTCGGAGTCTCATGGTGGGCAACTGAAGGAGAGCAGTCAGAGAAATGCAGGATATGATATTAAGGTGACCTGTATAAGATCTGTATAAGAGCACCTGAACTGGAAGGGAACCAATATCCTGGCAGGCATGTTTGCGATCGCCGCTCCATTGACAGGGGGAATGGGATCCATTGCAGGACTGTCAGGTGAGAGGCTGGAAGTCAGTATAGAAGGTGATGAAAGAAGTTAAGGAGACAGAATAGGCAGGAGCACAGGAAGAGAGCAGGGAGCAAGGAAGGAATGTTGGATTGAATTGCACTTGTTCTAACATGAGAGGCCTGATGGGTAAGGCAATGAACTCAGGGCATGGATAGGTGCATGTGACTGGAACGTTGTTGCCATTATGGAAACCTGACTAAGAGAAGGGCAGGATTGGCAGCTTAACGTTTCAGGGTGCAGGTGCAATCGGGGAGATATAGGTGGGGGTCAACAGGGAGGGGGTGTTGCTTTATTGATTAGGGAGATCAACAAACTCATCAGGAAGGCTGGCTCCAGCCTGGGTGCGGGGTTGGATTCATGGGAGTGGTCTTGGAGGGGAGGATGCTTCTGCAACTGAGGAGAATCCTGGACAATACACCTCACCCCCTCCATGACACACTGATCACCTGAGGAGTACCGTCAGCAACAGACTGGTTCCACCAAGATGCAGCACAGAACGCCACAGGAGATCCTTCTTCACTGTAGCTATCAAACTTTACAACTCCTCCCCCATCTGTTGTGGGGATAGACTGAGACTGATCCCCCCCCCCCCCCCCACCCCAATCTTTGTACAACCCCCAAACCTTTCCACTCGGCACTTTAACTTCAAGTTTCATGTATTTTGTGTTTTTTATTACTACTGTTGGCCGATCAATTTCCCTCCTGGGATAAGTAAAGTTCTATTGTATCGTATCGAGAATGTCTCGGCAGTAGTCAGAGATGACGCTGCCGATGATTCTTCCATTGAGTCTGTGTGGGGGGAGCTCAGAAATTAAAAGGAGATAATCACCTTGTCGGGAGTGAACTACAGCCCCCCAAATAGTCAACGGGAATTAGAAGAACAAATGTGCCAAGAGATTGCAGGCAGCTGCACGACTAATAAGGCTGTTGTAGTAGGAAATTTTAACTTTCCAAATTTAGACTGGCACTGTCATAGTGCCAAGGGCATAGACAGGGTGGAATTTGTCAAATATGTTCAAGACACTTTCCTCAGGCAATATGTAGAGGGCCCTACAAGGGAGAGGACAAAGATGATCTACTCTTATAAAGTCATGGAAATTAGAAGGGGCAAGTGACTGAAGTATCCATGGATAAAACTTTTGTGACCAACGACCACCCTTCTATTAACTTTAAAATAGTTACTGATAAAGAGAGAGTGGGCCCACAAGATAAAATTCAGAGGGAGACAAAAGTGCTGGAGAAACTCAGCATAAAGATAAAACTCAGAATTGAGGCAAGGTGAATTTTGATGGTATTAGACAGGAATTTGCTAAGGTTGATTGGAGCAGGTTGTTTGCAGGCAGTGGGACGTCTGGAAAGCAGGATACCTTTAAAAGCGCGATGACTCATTTCTTGATCAGTACGAGTGTCAAGGGTTGTGGGGAGAAGGCAGGAGAATGTGTTTAGGAGGATGAGATAGATAGGCCATGATTGAAAGGTGGAGAGGGCGATGGACCGAGATGCCTGAATCTGCTCCTATCACTTATGACCTGATGACCTTAAGACAGGAGTTCAGGGCATGCATGCCCCTGTTATGGGTAAGGCAGGTGGGAGTAACGAGGCATGCATAACAAAAGAAATTGAGGCTCTGGTCTGGAAAAAGAAGGAGGCATGGGACAGTAATAGGCAGCTGTGTCCATGGAGGAGTTTCAGAAACTGTGGACCATATTTTAGAAGAAAATAGGGAGGGCAAAGGGGGCAGAAGATAGTAATAAGATGTTGGTTTATACCAGTGGGGAACAATGGAGTGCCCGGCGTGGGGGAGATCACCGTGAGGGAGGGGGAGGGGGAGGGGATGGGGGAGGGGGGAAGGGGGGAGAACAATGGAGGACCGGGGGGGGGGGGGGGGGGGGTACAGTAACTTTGTCAGTGCCGTTAATGTGGCGACTATTTATATACCTCGGGCATGCAAGCAATTTCACTCTGCCTTGTCACATGTGGCACTCCATTCCATTCCAGAGGCAGCATCTCTGGAGAAAATACATACATGACACTTCAGGTCTGGACCTTTCTTCAGACTGATTGCAGAAGGGAGGATGAAGGAAAAAATTGGAGGCGAGGAAAAAAAGCAGGACAGAGAAAACAGGAGCAGCTCTGGCAGATAATATTCAGGAAAATCCAAAGAGATTTTATGTACATCTAGCGGAAGTAGGAATTAGAGAGAGAATAGTGTCTCTCAGAAACCAAAGTGATCATCTGTGTGTGTGTAGCTGCAGGAGATGGCCTAGGTCCTCAATGAATATTTACGATACGATACAATGCAATACGATATGATAGATCTTTATCGTATAGGAGGGAGGGATATTGGTCTGCCAACCAGATACATGAAACATGAAATTAAAGTGACGAGTGGAAAAAGGATCTCCTGTGGCGTTCTGTGCTGCCATTTCTCTGCTCTTTCAACTGTGGAGAAAGACATAAAGGCAGGGGAACTTGGGACAGTTAAAGCCCTGTCCACTGT